>NC_081412.1:597540481-597574481 GCF_030272615.1 Cryptomeria japonica | reverse complement strand
AAGTGCACTAGCTTGGCACAATTTATGGATTACCATGTACACAATAGAAGTCGAGATGAAATTATTCGAATGCTTGCGGATGGTTCAACATTTATGGACATAGAGGAAAAGTGGCCACACTTTAAAGAAGAACCTCGTAATCTCAGGCTTTCATTGGCAGCGGACGGTGTCAATCCATTTGGAGAGATGAGATCTGTTTACTCAATGTGGCCTGTTTTTGTTATTAACAATAACATTCTTCCATGGATGTCAATAAAGAGGGAGCACATAATGTTGGCAATGATTGTTCTAGGTATTTTATCATTTAAATATAGCCATCTAAATTTAATTATAAATATTGTAGTAAAGTAGTCATAATAATTATGTAATGTTTTTGTTCATTCAATTAGGTAAGTACCAAGTTAAAGATATGAATATATATATCGAACCTCTTATCGATGAGTTGTTGGAGTTATGGAATGGTGTCACTATGTATGACATCTCTAGACCAATAGGACAAAGACAATTTCAATTCCATGCGATGCTTCTATGGACAATACACAATGCCTCAGGGCTAACACATTTTTGTGGTATGTTATAGTGTTTAAGTTGTGCATGAACATTATAATTCAAAAAATTATCATATTTAATCCAATTATACATTATCTTGTAGGTCTTCAAACAAAGGGAAAATTTGCATCTCCTGTTTGTGGTCCAAAGATGAAATCTCGTCATTCAAAAAGTTTAGGAAAGCAGGTGTTTGATGAGTATAGGCACTTTCTCCACAAAAATCATAAGTATCGAAATACTGAAAAACATCTTTTCAATGGGAAAGAAGAGAATACATCAAAGCCATGAAGAATGACACCTCACCTATGGAAATTGGAATATAATAGAATTAATCATCAAGGTAATGCCATTCCATCTTTGGTTTGTCATAAAACATCTTTTCTATTTTGTTTTGTTTACTAATGATGTGATTGATGATCATGAAGGTCATGAAGGCATAAATGACCACCTTCCTAAGGGAATAAAAAGTTATCCCTAACAATTTAGTAGGTTTCCCTACTACGAGAAGTTACAAATTGTTCATTTGTTTGATAGTATGCATATTGGAAAGAATATAACAGAGACATTATGGAAAATATTGGATGGAAGGCATGACAAAGAAAAAATTGTCAAAATATGTAGTGACTTTCAGGATTCCAATCATGCAATGATAAATGTCATTCAATCAAATAGCCATGGAGACCAGATTAATATAAGTGAGCTTCCTTGGTTATTAACGGACCAGCAAAGCAATGCTATAAAAGAAGTCATACGAAAAATTTGATTTCCCACAGGATTTGCTGCGAACATAAACAATCTCATATCAAAGAAAAGTGAATTTGGGCCAGGGATGAAAATGCATGATTGGCATACCTTCATTAAGGTAATTCTTGTTCTTGTGTTTTTAGTATGTATTTAAGTACTGCACGTACGTGTATTTTTCGTTATGTTACAAAAAAATGAAAAGATAATTTTATAATTGTTGCAGTGCGTTCTACCTCTATCTCTCCTAGACGACTTCGACAATAATGTCAAGCAAGTCATATATGATCTTGGAAAATACATGAGGTAAGTAGTGATATTTGTTTAGTTCATTGTATAGATACTATATTTGTGATTTGTTTTACTTCTTATGTAATATGTTTTTTTGCGTCTTGAATACCTTGTAGGTGGTTGTCATGTAAAGAAATCCATAAAGATGATATAAAATATTGGAAGAGAAAAATTCCTCATTTAATGTGTGAAATGAAAAAGTGTCTACCTCCAGCTATTTTCAATGCACAAGAACACTACCTCATACACCAAGTTGAGGAGATTGAATTGTTTGGACCTATACACACTAGGTCAATGTGGACGGTTGAGAGGCACTTGAAATTTTTGAAGGCTTTGGTTTGACAAAGAGCACATCCTGAAGGTTCTATGGTGGAGGGATATATGGTATACCAGGCTATGGTGTACATTTCTGAATATCTTCCTAAGTTTGCAGCAAAGATCCATGTGGATCGCATTTGGGATCACAACACCATTAACAAATTTGAAGGGGAGCACTTGACGGGGAAAGGTAGATTGAGGAAAGTGAGAGGTAATTATAAGATGTTATTGTAGTTAATTAATTCTTAATCTTCAAAATAAATCGATTGTAAGACATCTATTTATTTTTTGTACAGTTGGTTGAGAGTGGGATGCACTACATTTGTATATTGCAAACAATCTTGATTGGATGACGATATGGATTGAACGTTGTCAATATTTTGGACACATGTTAACATGGGAAGGTGTGGCTTCATTGGTTAAAGAAGCACATCATAATGGAGATTCCAATGTTACACAAAGGGAAATTGATTTAGCATATGGTTTAAGAGATAAACAGGTATGTATAAATTTATTAATCACCCATATGTTTATCAACTCACAATGCAATAAATTTTACATGTTTGACATATCGTAGGTCAAACACCACAACACTATGTGCTGCAATGGTCATAAATTTCACATAACAAAGTTGGATGACACGAAGAAAACTTGTGATTTTGGCATCACTGCAGTCTTTGAGGTGACAAATATTTCATCGAGAAATGACATTCATCCTCAACAGTCTCAAAATCAATACCATGGCATTTTGGATGATATACTTGAGTGTGATTTTAATTCCTTCAAATTAGTTTTGTTCGTCATCAAATGGTACAGGCTATGATTGAATAAAAATGATCCTGATAGAACTGTTATTGAGCATGATAATGGTTTTATAATGTTAAATACAAGGTCATTTGAACCAGTTGGGGATGAGCCCTATGTTCTTCCAAGCCAATGTGAGCAAGTATTTTACTCAGAGGTTCCACATAAACCGGGTTGGTCATTTGTTGTTAGACATGATCCAAGAGGAAGGCCGATAAAGTATAATGTGATGGAAGAAGAAGATACCAAAGAAGAAGATACTGAAGAAGTAGAAGATGAAGTGGATGATGATCACGATCAACAGTTTCACAATGACGATGAAGAAGAATAATAAGAAGAAGAAGAAGAAGAAGAAGAAGAAGAAGAAGAAGAAGAAGAAGAAGATGATGATGATGATGATGACAACGACGATGACAGTGATGGTGATGATGGTGATGATGATGGAGAAGACGTTGATGATGATGATGATGATGATGATGATGGCGATGACGACGACGACGACAACGATGACGATGACGACGACGATGATGATGACGACGACGACGACGACGACGACGATGATGATGATGATGATGATGATGATGATGATGATGATGATGATGATGACCTTGATGTTCATTTTGTTTTGAATTCTAATGCCATTACATAATTAATTCATGATGCACCTTTTAATATGGAGATGGAGATAAGGAGTGTGACTATTTATGTGACAATTTTTAAACTATGCTTATTTATGGAAATTGGATTGTTTATTAGCTATGTGACTATTTATGTGACCATTTAGTTGAGGATCCTACATAGTCTACATAAAGTAAAGGTAAGGAATTAAAAAATTTACAATGAATTTGATGACAACATCTTTTTATTATTTAATACTCTGTTTGTCTACAAATTTCATATTGTTCATGTTGTGTATGATGTAATTTCGCTAACGTTTTTTATATTTTTTCTTTGTCACAAGCCAACATGGATCCATCACATATTGCAGATAGAGATGTACCTTGTGACACTTCTACCGAGTAGGTAAACCTCATTGTAATTGTACAAATTAGGTAGAAGCAAATTGTTACATTATTATGTTCTTTTTTTTATTGATTTATACTAATTTTGTAATTTTTAATGATATTCTTGACACAGATGGATGTTCAGGGAAAGGGAAAGGGAGTTGCAGTACCTGAGCACCTTTCTATGGATGTGGAATCATTAGGGTAAAGCAATGATGACCCTGAAGATCCCATAGACCCTGTGAAATTCTTTAAAATGCCTCTTATAAAAATTAGAAAAGAGATTGTTGCTTTGGCAGCCGTGCATCCTACCACTAATGAGATATGACAGAGGGTGGAATTATTGTATAAGATAGCAGAAAACTTGCAAGTAAACAGTAATGAAAGCTTTAATTATAAAAAAAGTTCAATAATGGTTTATAATTTATTCTCTTTTTATGTCATTAACTAAAATATGTACGTATTGTTTTGACAGCAATTTATCTAGCCTCATGAAAGTCGTTCCCACGATCAGGGTGTTGTAGGATCAAGTGATGACGATTTTCTTATACTATCACTTGCTTGGCTTATCACTTTGAGTACCCAAAACACATCATACTTGATACTGTCAATTTTCAAAATAAAGGTTCATCCTTGTTTACAATTCTTGCACTTTTCATATCTTTAATGTTTGATATATTTAATGTATTATTCTTTAGGTGTTGTCAATGTTACTATGCAAATGCCGCCACCGCCTCATTAGAGGTCACCCTCACCTGTATTGCCGATTGCAATGTCGGCAACACATAGCATGCAGACATCCTCTACTGCACGTCATATTGGCCCGCCCACTGTTGGTAGATCCCTCTTTTTCTCTATCTTCTGTCATGTGTTTATTTCCCTTCAAGTGTTCTTTCTTGAATTCTAATGCCATTTCATAGTGGATTCAGTTTTTGCAGGAGGAGATGCACATGAGGATGTGGCACAGGTGACTACTGCTGATAACATAACATTGTTTCCTAGATCTTCTTGTATTGCTAGTATGGGAACATTACAGGCCACATTTGTGGTGAGTGATGAAGAAATGCTTCCCTTAAAGATACAAAAGGTTCTAGGTACTTTAAAATTATTATTATATATACTCTAATTGTAATTTACTTTATGATCACTCATTTTGGACTAATGATCCCATGAATTTTTTCCAGGCAATGATATTTTTTATAAACATCTTAGTGACATTGCATTGCAGATATTTGGGCCCACCATACGTAAAAGGTGGTACATCACATGTGAACTAACCCTTATCCACTTTTGATTTCATATCATTGCTAGAATACTTTTCCTTTCATCCATTTCTTGAAGTGTAATAAATGTAGCTTCAGTTCATTTCTGAATCTAACAGGTTTGTTTTTGCTTTAAAAGGTGGAATGACCAAGAAAAAATGTTAAAAGATGAATTGACAAACCAAATGGTTGAGTGGTTTGGAAATGACACCTTTGACAAAACCAAGCTCCTGAAAAAGTTGGCACATATCTAAAGTATGTGAGGGACCAATATAGGACCCATTTGGAGAGGAACCTAAAGTACCAGCATCCCCCCATGATTCCAGAGAGGGAGTGGAAGGACCTGATTTTGGATGCCAAGGAGAGAATTGAAAGGAAAAAAGGAAATACACCAGTAGACACCAGAAGAAGGTATGAGATACTATTTAGAATGTAATTATGTACTAATTAATTACTCTTTATATTTATATAATCTAACATATTTCAAACTTTTTATAGACTGAGTGACATGTCAAAGGCAATTAAGGCAAGGCAAGAAAAGCACGGGCAACACAAACTTGGCTCTGGTGGTTACATGAAACTTGTTGCATGAATTGTAAGTATCTCATGTAAACAAAATATTGCATCAAAATAGTAATAAATTGCAAACATTTTTTTTTTATCAAACAATGCAAGGCTCTGAATTCAATAGAGCGCCCACAGAAGATGACAAGAGAACTACCTACCAGCAAGGCTATTCAGTCGTGGCTGATTGGCTATGAGAATTGAGTGGGCATACACAACATTTGAGTGCATCCGTCACATAGGTAAATATGCTAAATGGAAGTTGTTTCAAATTGAATACTTTACCAATAATCTAATTGATGTTGAGTTCCAACATAAAGTGACTATATTTGTTTTAAATAAGCAAGCAATGATAACAATGTGCATGTCATTGGAATGCAACCTGCTAATTGTGAAACACCACCTGCACATGAAGGTCCGGATGTGCATCCTAGTAGTGTGGGTATTCATTTGCTATTCAAATTTATTTATTTAGCTATTAATACAATTAAACATCTTAATTTGTAATTAAAGTAGTAATTAATGTAACCTTTCTTGTTAATATTTTAGAGCATGTAGTCGGCGGTGAGCAAGTGGAGCATGATCTGGGTACACAACCTCAAGAATGTGATGTTCCCCACTCAAGTAAAGAGGACCACTGTTATTGCTTTAAACAAATATAATTTCAATTGGTGTTTAGCATTAATGTAACCTTTAGTATTTCAACTCTAGATGATCTAGAGGGTGTTCAGCATGTTGAGGTTGAGGCTACACAAAATGATGTGGCCCCATCAGGTAAAGAGCACAACAATTATGTTCTCTAAATTAATGAAATACTTGTAACAATAATAATTTTTTTTTTTTAATTTAACCCATTTCTTTGTTATTGCAGAGGACCCCCCTTCGCTTTAGTGTCCTTGTCCTCAGTATAGGACTAGGCATACATTGAGATCACAAGCAGTTGGCGGAACATCTGCAGAGGGGGGAAATGATGAAGACACCGATGTTCCAATTAGTCTTTTCATAGCTTCAAAGAAAAAACAAAGAAAGAAATGATTGTAATCTAACTTATTTGATAATGACTGAGTTTTATGTGTTAGTGAATGTAATTATGTGCTAATTAATATTGATGAATGTTGTGTGTTAATTAATGTTAATCAATGTTATGTGTTAATGAACGTTATGTGATATTAATGAATGAATGCTATATTTTATTAATGGTAGAAATAATTAATGAATGAATGTTATAAGATGTTAACGGGGAATTTAGAGTGATGTTAGGGGGGGGTGGGGAGGGGCCAAATGAGCTTCCACCTTCACATGGTTGGCCCTGTTAAGTAGAGAATATTAAACTATTCTTGAAACCAAGTGAAGCTCAACAAGGTAACACACTTTTCAATATTTCATTATGTTGCACAGTTAATCTTATTGAATAATGTATATTGAATCTTAATTGCAGGGTCCAACAGAGCCAACATGAACAACAACACCACAAGTTACCGGGTATAATCAACTCCCATATTGTCTTGTCTGTACACAAACAATATGAGTTGCTTCTAGTGTTGATATCCAAGGTGGGACTGAAAAAGTTATGAATATGCCTTATCCTTGTAAGTTTTTTATTACTTGTAAGTAATGAATATGCCTCATCCTTGTAAGTTTTTTTATTACTTGTAAGTAATGAATATGCCTCATCCTTGTAATTTTTTTTATTACTTGTAAGTCATGAATATTTCTCTTTAGTTGATTAAAATTAAATGAAAATTTTTAATGAATACACAAAACTATATACACATGCAGGCGCACCATAGTTGAGATGGTCCAACTCCCTAGTCTCACTCTACAGCTAAGCTCATGCCATATCTAAATCAAAGACATCTCAAATACATGGTCGGTGGAAAGCTGCAAAATGCCATTTTCATACATAAGCAAGACATACACAATTGGGCACAATCACCAAGAGAACAGTAAAAAGTGTGTTTGAGATTGTATCATGGATGCTTTTAAGGATTGTATCATGGATGCAAAAAATCTCTTCATTAATCCTTGACTCATGATTGCTATAATACTTCTTTAGACTTCTCATGTCATTTCTTGCACTTCTTCACTATTTTGGACTGAATTTCAACTATGTATTTGCCTTGACTTATGACTGTACCTAGCTTTGTCCTATCTTTGTAAGCTTCCTCTTTGAATTGTGGTTGTAGCTTTGATAATACCTTTTTAATGTTGCACTATTTTTAAGGAGGACAACTCCTAATGCATGTTGCAAATTGTGTTTTAGTGACTGAGAGTAAACTTTTTGTACTTGATGTTTTTGAGTAGTTGTCATAACCTTTGACTTTGATGCTTGTGCCTTAATAGAACTAGATGTTTCTTGTATGCATACTTGGTCAAGGACTGCATTATGATGCTATAGGGCTACAAACTAAGATTATTTATTGTATTGAGTTGCACATTTGACATGTGTTTCCCTATGACTGCTATGCCTCTTGAGGTAATAAGGTGTTGTTCTTGTCAAGTTTTGACAATGTTGCAACAATAACATGTTATTTGTTGTTAAGGTTTGAAAATACCTTTTAGAAACTTATACCCTGCTCTTTTTCACTCAGTAGACTTGATTACTATCATTTTATTTGGTACTAGGTATGACTACCTACTGGCTTTACTGTAGACTGCAATCTCTCTAGACTGTATTTTCTGAGTGTTGTTGTTCTATACTTGACCATCTATTAGGAAAACATAGCTTGAAATGTCCAAAACAATTAATGAATGTGTTGGGTCTCAAATCAACAGATTGGATAGGTTCTAAGGAAATGTAGGACCTTTAGGCTCTGCAAGACCTAGGCAGGTATACTTACTCACTAGTTGTTTTCAATGACTAATGCTTTTTATAGCAGATTAAGTATCTTGATCTAATTTCCTCCTATCTCAGAATTGCATAAATTCCCAGGATGGAGATATAGCAGATGAGTTCAAGATTGTTGTTGTAGAAATTATTCAATTTTTGTGCTTGAAATTTATGTATATACACTATTTCTACTCTACTCTATATTTCCTACTCAGCTACTCCTATTTCTTTAAAATGACATGTGAACTGATGAATTGTATTCTATAGATGACCAGTGCCTTTCTTCATTGTTAAGGCTACATAGTCTTTATATTCCATCGGTCCCTTTTTATGTCGAAGAAACCTTGGGCTTTGGTGACTTCCTGTAGTTTTCCGTCGAAATGCTTTTTCCATCGATATCACTATGCTCCTTTGATGAATGGGTTTGTTGTCTCACTGAAGCCCCTTTTATCCTCTCTTTGTCATCTTCCACCAATAAAGTTGTATCGATGAAACCATGTGTATCGAAGACATGCCTTTTAGTCTCCTCAAAACTCATATTCTCATCGAAATATTTTTGTTGTTCATCGGGTTTCATGTCAAAGAGACTTTGGACTTCAGTGACTTCTTTTGTCCTCCCATCGATACTCATATCCTTATCGATATCATTCATTGATGTAGTTTTCTTTTGTTTTATTGATATCAATTTTTCGATGAGAATGCTTCTTTTGGTGAATCTTCTTTATCTTGCATCGATGATATTGTTTCTTCGAAAGCCTTTTCTCATCGGTGGGGGCCACTTCTTCTTTCTTCAATACCTTTTGTTGGTGGGACCATCCCTTTCAGTGAGTCTTTTTGCATCAATAGTGTTATATCCTCGAAGACCTTTTCTTGTCGATGAGAACCATCTCCATTTCCTCGATATCTTTTATCGATGGAGTTACTGTCTTCGATGCGTCCTTTCTAAAGTTCATTGGCATTTGCTTTCTTTGATGCCCCTTTTATATCGATGAGACATTGTTGGGTCTCATCGATACTATTTGAATCTTAGATACTTCAATAGAATGCTTTTAGACTTGTTCGATAACTTATGGGTTATTACGGTATCAATGAAAATGATGATTTCCTCCAAAGAGAGATGGCTTCTATGATTTAATTTCTCAAATCAAGATATTTTACTTAATTTAGATTTGATGCTCAATAGAATGACTGCACTATCACCAATCTATCTTGAAGATTTGACTACTCTTTAGATTATGATTATGACTGTTATGATATTTCATGAGACTGCTCTATCCCCATATGAAACCCTTTGTTCCCACAAATCAATGCTTTGAACTTGACTGCAACTTTATAGTGATCACTGTCTTTGTATAGTAAGCTTGCTACTTTCTCAACTTTTGATATATTGGAGGCTCCTAGGATGGTTTCTATCTTATAGTCACAATACCTTTTTATATTTTGCAGTTATTCTATGTTTATTTGTTTTCCACTCTTAACTCATAGTTCAACCGAATATGGTTCATCTTGGAATCAATGCACATCTGTGATAATCAGATTATATCAGTCTCCATGGTTGCAAGACTTGAAGAAGGATTCTTATCATCAATTAGATGCATACTTTTGGGAATATAGAAAGACAAAAATATATATTAGAACCGTATTTTTTATCGAGTCATAATATGATGTGTTAATTTAGCTAAATAAGGGAACCAATATTGTATTAGGTTTAATCAAATTGATGGATAAAGTCAAGGGATCTTCTATATGCAATCCACTTCTCCTTCCTCAACTCCTGCTCATCTAAACTAAATTCATTCCTGATCAAATCTTCAAGGAATTGGAATTGGTGAGGCCTGATTTTACAAACTGCTCTCTTCCTGAACATGTCGTTGAAGAAATCTTCAGGGTCAGCACACCTTGACACTGCAGTTGATAACATGTATGGTTTAAAGAACTCATCAAAATACTTCCATCCACCTTTGGTAATTACAAAATGATGAGCCATGGTGATGGTTGGGAAAATTGTCCCTTTACCCCTGTTAGTTAACTCGACCTCCTGCACTCCTCCAATCTGTCTTAATACTTCTGCAATCCCTATCTTTAAAGGAACCTGATAGGGAAATAGATAAGGGGTACCCCTAAATCCAAACACTCTAAAAATAGTAGAAATAGGATATAGATACATATCTCCCTAGTTATGAACAATCTTGATATCCTCTGCAAATTCTTTGGGCCTAAGGAATTCCAAAAGAGCCTTGGGAATCCTAGGGTTTTTTGCACACAAGAGAACTCTAATTTTAGATGCAAAGAATCTATCAAACTTTAGATAACTTGCATCCTCTCTATCCCAAGATAGAACAGTACTCCAAAATTGCACTAGCATCTCCTCTTTATCCTTGACCTTAACCAGGTCCATCTCTTTTGCAAAATAATCAGCCCCTTTGAATAGAAACATATGCATCAACAAGGAATACCATCTAAATGGCTTGTCTAACTTACCATTCTTAATTCCTACTAAGCCTGCATGGATAGCATCAGAGAGGAAAGGAGCGAAGTCAAATGTTATGGCCGGGGAAAGGTTCAAAATTTGGGCAATCATTAACATATAATGGACAGGCATGTTTTTCTTAGCATCTTCTCCAAAAATTTGACACAGTGTCCAGTACATACCCTTAGCTCTCAAGGTCAATAAATTCAGGGAAAATGTCTCCATTGTGCTAGGGCCTACAACTATTAATCCCCCTATTTTGACAAAAATTCTCTCATGGGCCACTCCTAACATTATCTCTTTAGACATTGTAAACTTGGGTTAATGCCTCAAAATCAATAGGCTCAAGGTAGCTGGAAGCTTCACTAAGCTTGAAGACATTCCTATATTCATCATCTTTGATTTCAACAAGGGTTGATCCCTTTATGTTTCCAATGCATCTGGTAGCAGGGTCATAATTTTGCGCAATTAGGGTCAACAGATCTACATCCATGAAAACACCTAGGACCACAAGCTTCCCTACATCTAAATTCTAGATACTATTCATAGGGGAAAGGGCATGTCTTTGACCGAAACCCACTTTAAACAAATTGATACTAGATATCCCTATTTCAGGGTCCCTCAACCAATTTCCTTTATCATATAAACCATCCCCAATTTTCAAACGGGGGTTTTTTGGCACTAACTCCTTGGCCCTAGCCCCGACATTGGTCAACATGGTTAACTGCTCAAGAAAGTCATCACAAATATTTTGGTCCTGGTAATTTACCTTCCCTATTAATTCTCTTCCAGGTCCCATTTTAGGAGTATGCAACTAAGCCAATTATCAATCAAAGCAATTTTCTAATAGGACAAGACCATAATTCAACAATCTTTAAGCAATGGGTAAACAAAGAGAAAGAGAACCTGATTTTGGTTTGCAAACTTCTGCTCTGCACCAGCTTTCTCTACAACTTCTTCTATGAAATGATACCCTTGTTCAATTGATGTGGGGATATATATGACAATTTGGCTCCTTAACTGTGACATTAACACCGCATGCTTCGACCGTCCCTTCAAAATTAAATTCATGAAAGAATTCAAAATTTTGGCTTCAACAGATCAAAACTGCTCTGAGTATTTTTCATTTTTCTCTTTCCCTGTTTCGTAGAGCGTAAAGCTCTTGCATGTTCATCTATCAAAAAGATGCCAACCATTGGATCAAATAGAACTTGCACCACTTTTACCCTTTTGACTCTTCCTTGCTTGGCAATTGGCTGAAAATCCTTTCACTATTTCGTGATGGGTAACCATCTTGCATCTTGACCTCACGAAGCTGCGCTAGCTATTCGGTCAACTGAAACTTTATTGATCTTTACATTGTCCTAACCTGGCGGTTTGTATCACTAACCGCGTTCAAAACGGTTAATGCCAATCGTTTTTGCTATTTTGCGAACGGTAACCATCTTGCATTTAAAGGTTGCGAAATAACACTCGCCGTTAGATCCTTCTTGAGATGCCCTTCCTTTAACAACCTATTAGAAAACCGGCAGATGTGGTCCCTCTGAATCAGCACCATTCACTTTGGCATTCAATCCCTCTTCAATTGACATCTCAACTTCCTACTCGCCATCATCACCACTTCACCCGAGCCCACCATCTTTTCACCATTTCACAACTTGTAAACCATGAGCATCTTTAGGTTGCGAATCAATGTGGGCCATTGATCTCTTTCCAAACTGATTGCCCTTTAGCAAAGAAAGAAGTCCTCATCATTGGGTCTCGCGAAACCTTTTTGCTACTTCGTGATAGGTAACTTTCGAGCATGCTAAGTTTGCGAATCCATGCGGGCCATCCAATTGACTGAGAGTTGCATGACAATTACAAGGCCCGACGGTCATTAGAAAAGGCAATTTAAAGGTGAATAAAAATTAACACATTTAAAAGGACCACCTAGGTAAAAAACAATGGGGGGAACACTTTGCATGACAAAAGGACCCATTACTTAAGTGAATAAAGTAACAAGGAAATAGAATTATAAGGGTTTTTTCTCATACATTTTGAAAGTGATTAAACCTAAACCCTAAACCCTCTTTAGGACCCAAAGAAATAGAAGTCACAAGGCCATACCAGACCCAAGAATTTTATAGACTTAGCCAATTATGGAAAAGAATATCCATTTTTTAAACAGTGATAACAGTAACCTCTAAACCTTTATCTTTTCCCTCAAAAATGAAACTTGCCATTTGAATTCCTTTCTCATATTGATTAGCTTAATAATATTTGTTCAATGTTTTTTATCATTAAAAGATTACCTTCCTTTTAGATAAATTAGTTAGATTCTTATTGTATTGAAGAACATTTAGTTAGTTTTCTCCTTCAACTGAAGTAGTTATGTTTTATTTTGAAATGCTCAATTTTTTATCTTAATATAGATCACAATTTATTTTCTTCAAGTATAGAATTAATGGAATATTACATATGGGATCAGAGCAACCAAGTTTGACATTGAACCTCAGGCTTTCCACCTATAAACAAAACTATATACATATGCAAGCGCACCATGGTTGAGATAATATGCATGCGCACTATATATACAACTATATTCGCAAGTAAATCTTTTATTCAAATCCACAATATGAAACATAGAGTTTTACTGGAAGAACATAAGTAACCTTATCTCCTTTAGATAATATCACAAGCAACTGCCTACAGAAAGATGCAGTAATCCACAGCATATACACAAAGGAAAGATGACTGATTATATTATGTATGCTCGCAAAATGGTACAATAGTAAGCCTAAGGCTGTATTCTACTTCTTCTCTAATGATCCTTATTGTTACGAAAATTCCCTCATTTATATGAGGGTATACATTGTCACCAAGCATCATGGCTTTTCAACACATAACTATTAATTAGCACTTTTTTTAACAAACTGGAAGATAAAAAAGTTCAACATTCCTATGTTTTCAATGTGCTTATCATCTTTATACATTAGAACGTCATTGTTTAGTATCCTCATGTTGCTTTCTATCTGGAAATGATTGGATAGAATATTGTTAACACAAAGTGACAAATCTTTGTACCGATCCAACTCTGCTACTACTCGATTCTTCTCATCACTGAACTCTTGTTTCCACTTTTCCAATGATACTAACTCACCATTACTGTAAAAAGAGGGCACCCTAGGGGTATTCCCATCTTCCAACCTCTGATGCTCTTTCCTTAATTGATTTGCCAATTCATCATGGGACTTCAAGTGAGCCTCGGCTTCAATTTTCTCACCTGGATTCATCAAACTATTATCATTCATCAAGCCTTCCAACTGAGACTTGACCCTTTCATGCTCTTTCACAGCTTTGACTATTCCAGTGTATGTCTTCCAATAGATTTCTGCAACCTGCATCATACTTTTGAATCTATGGTCAATGACCCCGAGAACTAACTTATCCATCTTTTTCTGTTCCTTTTTTAGTTGCCAAGATGTCTTTTTGGCCCTATTCCTCCAATACATAGCATCTATAAAGGCATCCATGGCATCTCTATCAACACCGTATGTCATCCTTGTTTGTCTGGTACCTGTATCAATCTGAAGCAATCTTGCTTGCAGCCTCTATTTTTCCTCATTAGTTTTCTCATATAGGCTTTTGTATGTACAATTTTCTCGGACCAGAAACTCTATCTGATCTTGGTTCAGTTTAGTGACATCCAAATTTAGTTTGGCAGTTGTTCTAGGGTCAGTCTTTCCAACCTACTGTACCATCAAATGTCCAAAAGCTTCTTCTGTATCAACCAATATAGGTCTTTTATCTTTGTGATAGATAGCCCACTATAGAAGAGCCTTCTGATCTAGATTGTATCCTGATCCTCTAAAGAGTTTATCAATCTCTTTTGGCATCATTTGCCTACTTGGGTCTTGTTTCTTGAGGAATCCATCAAACCACAAGGCAAAGTTCATGTCCCATCCAGAGTATAATAGAACACCAGCTTCCTTAAGCAACTATCTTCCCTTCTCAGGTGTCATTTCTCTCATCACAAGATCCATCTCCTCTTGTAACTTTTGAAGCTATTGGTCTTCTTCACTATTTATCATGTTATTCCTAATTTGAGATCCTTTATGTTGATAGAGGAATATGGTGAACTCCTTGGAAGCAATGAAATCCTCATGCTCCAAGAATCTGATGTTAGCCACTTCTCGGACATTCAGTTGTCATGTTGCCAAGTCTAGCGGTGTATCCTCTACATAACTAGGGGGTAATCCTCTCGAGGAGTGAATGGAATGATGCCAAATGCGGAAGCCGAAGACATATGAGCCAAAGGCTCTATATTCCTAATAGTATCAATGTAATCCCTAAAAACATGAGGCGGGACTCCATCAAGTATTTCCAATTCATGCTCCACAAGTTTGTTGGCCAACTCCAAGGGGTCTTCAATCTTTTGTAGCACGTTCTCATCCATTTTCCTTCTATAAAGCTTCCATTTATAAGCCTGCATTGCTTTCTCAAACTTTATTCGCTTCACTCTGGCCTCTTCTCTGCCAATGTTCTTAATGAGGTCATTCAGTAGGTAAGACGTATGCTCTCTAGCCTTCAACTTTTGTGATGATTGGGATATCCTTATGTATCCTTTAGGATCAAAATTGGGCCTTGGATCCCCCATAGCCATGCCATAATAATCCAATTTTGTCTACAACAGGCCATAACTCTTTGAACTTTTCACAGTAAAATCTGAAAATACTAACAACCCAGGTACAATTGATTGTTTTCCATGGCTTGTCAGATGTTCTGTACTCACTATTTCCATACAAGTCACTCTTTTAGGGACTATAAGTGGTAGTAAGTATGGTCTCCCTTCGAACCTGTATACCCTGACTTGTGTGCAGTCCAAAAAACAATACCAATCTCCCCAATTGTGTTCAATTGAGGGATCTTTAGCGAAATCTTTTGGTCTTAGGAATCTTTGAACCTTTGGTGCAAGGGCATGATCGCACAGGCATCCCAACAGTCTATATAATGGCTCAGCAAAGAACTCCTCAAAATGCCAATATTGATTATTCACATACCTCTAGTCTCATGAAGAAACTCATAGTTGCACTGGTTTTCTCATTCCAGCATTGTCATATGTCTTGACACATAACTCTTCTGGCCATAACCCTTCATCTTGGCCCACATACAATAGCATATGCATAAGTAAGGAATAATGCTTGAAATGAACATTGATGACATCTCCCTTTAAATTTTCTAACCCATGATTCAAAACCTCAACCAAATAAGCATAAAAAATCAAAGAAGTGGGGGTCCTTAGACTGCAAATCGGCACAAATGACTATGGCTGCAATATCCATCAAAGGATGGGCTTTTATCCCTAGCACTTGGGCAACACAGTAATAGGTATACTTGAAATATGGATGGAAAGAGTTGACATCATAGGGAGCTTTGTCATCCTGGCCTAGTGGCACTAAGGACCCTGCATTCCTAGGCCTATGTATAGGGAGTCTCCACGTTTTGTAAATGTGCTCTAGGTTAAAATATTCACTTGTTAACTTCTTGAGGTCAATCAATTCTTCAAATCCCCAATCCAACTTGAACATAGTGTCAATAACCTCCTTTGTGATTGCAAGAATTGGCTCACCCATGTAGTTATATATGGTCCTGGTTTTAGGGTCATAATTGTTTCCCAATGCCTTCATGAGCTCCACATTCACGAATACATTAGCCACAACTAACCTTTCTAAGTTCAATCGCCATAAATTGTTGATAGGTTGAGGGGCAACTCTTCTGTTGTACCCATATATGAATAATTCATACCCTCTCAACTCTGTCCATATGTCTCCAAGATCCTCAAACCAGTCATCCATGCCTTCCTCATCAGCTCTAATCTTCTTGGACCTCAAACTGGATGATGGGCACTAGTCAATCAAGTCCTGGGCCAAAGAATTCCCTTCCCTTTTCTGTCTTTTAGGTTTTTCTTCTGCAACGATAGGCTCTTTTCCCTTTCTGGTCTTATTAGTTTTAGATGATGATTCCATTTGAATTTTAAAAAAGAGGTCTGTGTGCAAACAACTTACTTGGAATTACTGAGCTTTATCTGTGAATTCACCCAATTCTTGCTTTCAGTTTGTCGCCTGTGAATTCCTTAATGTTGTGTCCTTTGATGGTTGATCCACTACTTATGGCATATTTAATTAGTTAGTAATGGTGCTTTGGACAATGGTTACGCAGCCACACATTTGAATTGAATGGCGATATGACCTTCCCTGGGATTTGTTTATGATTTTTGCAGCAATCAATAATCATTTCGATGAGGATATGTCTTTTGATCATTTGTTTCTTTAGTCCATCGATCTCTTTGTTTCTATCAATAATACTTTTGTTTCAAATATTACTTCGATCAAGTATTTTTTCCCTTCATCGAAATACTGTATTTGATCAGTATGGTTGTCTCCTCAACGAAACATATCTGATATCCATCGGGTCTTATGTCGAAGAAACCTTGAGCTTTGGTGTCCTTTATTTTTCCATTGAAATACTTCTTTCATCGATATCACTATGCCCCGTTGATGAATGAGTCTATTATCTCACCGAACCTTTTCTTTATTTTCCCTTATTGTTCTTCGCCGATAAAGTTACATCGGAAAAACCACACATATCGAGAACATGCCTTTTAACCTCCTCGAAACCTATATCCTCATTGATATCTTTTATCGATGTAGCTTCCTTTTGTATGATCAATATTATTATTTTCATGAAAACGCTCCTTTCAGTGGGTCCTTTTTATGTTGCACCGATAGTATTATTTCCTTGAGAACTTTTCCCATCGATGAAGACCCTCTCTGCTTTCTTCGATATCTTTTGTTGATGAATTTTAACCTCCTCGAAACCTATATCCTCATTGATATCTTTTATCGAAGTAGCTTCTTTTTGTCCGATCGATATTATTCTTTCGATGAAAATGCTCCTTTTGGTGGGTCCTTTTTATGTTGCACTGATAGTATTATTTCCTCGAGAACTTTTCCCATTGATGAAGACCCTCTCTACTTTCTTTGATATCTTTTGTCGATGAAGTTTTTAGGTTCGGTGAGTGCTTTCAGCATTTCCTTTATTTGATGGCTCATTTATATTGATGATAATTATTTTTTTTGATAAAAAATGATCATTGTCAGAATTACGCTGAATACCAAGCTTTCGACTGATGACTTCTTTGACCATCGATAGAGTCCATTGGATTGTCAAATTTTCGATGGGCATGGCATTGTCGACCAATCTGATGCTGAGTTTTTATGTTCAGTGAGTCCTTTTGGCATTTCCTTCCTTCGATGGCACTTTTATATCGATGATAATTATTTTTTTTTATAAAAATGATCATCGTCGAAAGTATGACGAATACCAAGCTGTCGGCCGACAACTTCTTTGACTGATGGCAGAGTCCATTGGATTGTCAAATTTCTGATGGGCATGGTATCATCGACCAATCTGACGCTGAGTTTTCGATGGTGGATTTTGTCGACACTCCGACGAAAATTCATCGAAAATCTGACAAACAACCATCAGAAATCAGCTCCGAATGTACTAGTGCAGTAAGAGGATTGCCTTTGTTGAATAAATCAGAGAATTATTTGTGTAGAGAATGCCAAGTTGGGAAGATGTCTTCCTCAAATTTCAAACGTAAGTCTTTTTCAGCAGGGAACTTACTTGATCTTGTAAACACCGATCTGTGTGGTCCAAAGAAAACTAGAAGTATTCACGGAGATCGGTATTTCATGATTCTTACCGATGATTTCTCAAGAATGATGTGGGTCACATTCTTGAAAGACAAGTTTGAGGCATTCAGAAAGCTCAAATCCTTTAGACCATTGGTAGAGAAGGAAAGCGGTCAAAGGATAAAAAGCCTAAGAACCGATCAGGGAGGTGAATTGACTTTTGATGAATTCAACAAGTACTATGAAGAGAATGACATCAAGAGGTAGTTGTCTGCCCCAAGGACACCTTAGAAGAATGACATAGCAGAAAGGAATAATAGGACTGTAGTTGAAGCACCAGAACAATGTTGATCCAAGGAAAGGTTGCTCACACTTTTGGGAGAGAAGCGGTGAGCACTGCGGTCTATACCATGAACCGAGTACTCATCAACAAAAGGTAAGGATAAAACCCCTTATGAGTACTAGACCGGGAAGCCTCCCATTGTGAGTTATTTTAAAGTTTCTGGCAGTAACTGCTATATCAAGAGAGGTAAGCATCTGAGCACGCTTAATGCTAAATGTGATGAAGGAATATTTCTTTAATATTTCACTAAAAGAATAGCTCTTGAGTGCTACAACAATAGGACTCAGAAAATTGTTGAGAGTATCAATGGTAGGGTTGATGAATCCCCTAAGAAACCTAAGGAAACTAGCAGTGAGCAGGAGGAAGATGAACCAGGTGTAATCTTTTGGGAATCGATTAAGAAAGAAACAAGCAAAGACCTTAGTGTTCCTGTACTGGTAGAAGCTGTAGTAGGTGAAGAAGAAGATGGAGAAGAAGAAGAAGAGGAAAAGGAAGCGGAACCAGCTAGAGTCATTCCTAGATATGTGAAACTACATCATGATCTGAAGCAGATCATAGGAGATAAAGATGCAGGGATATTCACAAGAGGAAAGGTGAAAGAAAACTCTTGCATGATTTCTAAATTTGAGACTAAAACCTCTAGAGAGGCACTTAACGATGAAGATTGGATTAAGGCAATGGAAGAGGAGCTGGACTAGATAGAAAAGAATGCAACATGGTCTTTGGTACCAAGACCGGAACACAAGAATGTCATAGGTACCAAATGGGTCTTCAGGAATAAGCTGAATGAAGAAGGCATAGTTGTAAGAATCAAGGAAATACTTGTATGCAAGGGATATGCTCAGGAAGTAGGAGAAGACTATGGAGAAACCTTTGCCTTTGTGGCTAGACTGGAAGATGTTTGAATGCTACTTGCATTTGCAGCATTTAAGGGATTCAAGGTATACCAGATGGATGTGAAGTCTACTTTCTTGAATGGAATCCTAGAAGAAGAAGTGTATATTGAGCAACCAAATGGGTTTGCTTTGTCAGAAGATAGTAACATGGTGTGTAGATTACACAAGGCCCTGTATGGATTGAAACAAGCACCAAGGGCATGGTATGAAAGGTTACACTCTCATCTTATGAAGATAGGATTTCAGAGAACAAGTGAGGACAACAACATCTACCTGAAATCTGAAGGTGATCAAATTTTGATCTATGAAGTGTTTGTAGATGACATAATCTTTGGAGGAGATGTTGAAATGAGCCATCCATATGTAGATGAAATGAAGAAAGAGTTTGACATTTCTCTGATTGGAGAGATAAAGTTCTTCATTGGTCTACAGATTCAACAGATGAAAGAGGGTATCTTTATTACCCAGTCCATGTATGTCAAAAAGGTATTGAAGACCTTTGGCATGGAGGAGAGCAAACTAATTGGTACACCGATGGTGACTGACTACAAAGTGACTAAGGAGGATGATTCAGCGTTGGTGAATGAAAAAAGTACTGGTCAATGAATGGTAAGTTGTACTATGTGGTGCACAATAGACTGGATATTGATCATGTTGTGGGTATTGTAGCCCATTTTCAAAAAAGTCCAAGAGAATCGCACTTGGTAGAAATCAAGAGGATTCTTACATACCTGAAAGGGATAGTTGATTATGGATTGTGGTATCCATACAATGGTGATTTTAATCTCAAATTGTTTACCGATGTAAATTGGGCAGGTAATGTGGACGACCGAAAGAGCACAACCGGTGGAGCGTTCTTTCTTGGTGGAAGACTAGTCTCATGGACCAATAAGAAGCAGAGCTATATTTCCTAGTCTATAGCTGAAGTAGAGTATGTGGCAGCATTTATGAACTGCACTCAAGCAATCTAGATAAAACATGTATTGGATGGATTTAAAGTACCTATATCTGAACCGGTGAGTATATTTTGTGACAACACAAGTGCAATAAATATTTCCAAGAATTCGGTATTGCATGCTAGGACTAAGCACATTGAGCTCAAGTATCATTTTTTGAGAGAAAAGGTTCAAAATAAAGAGGTTGTATTAGAACATATTTCCAGTAAGGAGCAGCTAGCTAACATATTCACTAAGCCCTTACCAAAGACTACATTTACCTATTTGAGAGGTAAATTCGGGGTTCTGCCCCTTCATGAAGTAAATTAAAAATGTGTTCCCTACATCAGTCAGGTACTACAATAACAAATCTTTCAGGATTGATGTGTTGAAGGATGCTACTCCATAAGGGGAGCAACATAGTGGAGAATGGAAGCTTGTGCCTCCACTTTGGCATTGTTGTCAAAGGGGGAGAAGATCCTTAGAGATGAAGATATATGATATGGGAGAAGATATAGCTACACAGGTTTATGTTGTTTATATGTTTATGTTATTTAGAATGGTGCAGATACTGTGCAATGATACACTGAGTATTGCCATCAATGCCAAAGGGGGAGATTGTTGGCATATGGTGAACTGGTAGGATGATAATATATGTTATCATTGATATCAATAAGTACAGGTGAACCGATATGAAGATTGGAAGAAGTTGTTATTGATGTTCAAGTAGGAGAACCGGTATGAAGGTATGAAGATTGGAAGCAGTTTTGGTCTACTAGGATGAAGTGGACCGGTGTCTGGGTTTCACTTAGTGTGTCTACCGATTGGTAGTCTCAAATCTAGGGTTTCCAGTTTGGCAATCTAGCTTGTGAGATGAAATCGGTGACATTCTGTGATGAGTTAGCTAAGAGATAAGGATGAGATTGATATGCCACATCAATTTTGTGCACATGAAGGATTTCCTTGAAGATCTTGCATGTGAAGATCGATTGCATTGAATGTCTACCACAGGAATGAACATTTTCTTAGCAGTATGTGAAGAGAGCATGATGGGTTACTGATTTCCAGATGCGGTGAAGAATGGATGATGCAGAATGACTTGTGATTTGTTTGAGATCATTTTATTCTATGCAAAGTGTTTGAACGGTCAAGATTGGACAACTTGTAATTGTAAACCTAAAATGTTTAGGGTCTAGGGTTTATGCTACTGACCTAATTGTTGTCTATAAGGTCGATGATGTTTGTAATTGTTTATGTTGGCAAATGTTGTGTTTGCGTTTGACTCAGTCCAACCCGACTACCACCTTGCCACATGGTACCCCATGTCATTGGTGTGGCACCTAAATGGCGCCAAGAGTTCATTTGAATTGAGTTCAACTAGAATCTTAGCACCATTTAGACACTTTTTGTGAGCGCTTGAGCTCAATTTTTTTTATAAAAAAATCATAATAGATTGGTCAAACTCAGTTTGGTCGAACTGAGTCCGATCGTACTGAGTTCGTCCTAACTCCCCTATGTGGTAGGTGATGTGGCAGCGCAATCACCTATTTTGTTTGTATTTATGAAACTTTTTACTTTTGCTCAATTTTTCTCTAGGCAGACTATTTTTTTACAAAAATAAAAAAATACCCTTTTTTAGAGCTCAAAATCACGAATCTAGACATATAATTTTTTAGTATTTTGACTAATTTTAAATTTTTTTATGTATTAAACATTGCGAGTAGGTTTTTAAAGTTCAAAAAGAAGCTGGCTAGAAATTAAAAAAATATATATTAAATGATATTAAAAAAATTTAAAAATTTATTTTTCACTAGATGAGAGAATTTTCTCCAAAGGGTATAATTTTTTTTTTGATAATTATAAATCTAGTAGACAAAAGGTGTCAGTGAATGAAAACTATCAAATTTAGCTATGGTGGACTTCAAAATATTATAACGAGAAAAATATACATCAAAATTATTATTATTTTAACACTGCCTATATATATTCTCTATTTGGAAAAAAAAATAAGTCTATTTTTTTTTTTTTTTGTGACGTTGACAAGAACCCCTGAATTTCAGCATTTTTCAGGAATGAAAAATTTGTCTTTGAATTTATTAAAAAATATCAATTTTTTTCCAAAAAAAATTAAAAATTAACAAAATAATTTTAAAAATGTATATTTATGTATGTATGTATGTATGTATGTATGTATGTATTTATTTACTTATATATGTATGTATGTATGAATGAATGTATGAACATACATACATACATACGTACGTACATATAGTACATTATACATTTCAGCAATGACTATGTATATTTGACAAAACAGAAATGAATAAAACATTTCAAGACATAAATGTATACACATATTTATTCATTGTTTGATCATATACAATTATTAAGTATGTATGTATGTATGTATGTATGTATGTAGGTAGGTAGGTATTACATACATACATACATATGTATATACATACAGTTCTCATAATGTATGTATGTACATAAATATACACATACATATATATTAATATATATATGTATGTATCATACATATATATTACTATATATATATGTATGTATCATACATACATATACATTTCAACAATGAGTATGTATATTTCAAAAATAAAAAATGAATAAAACATTTAAACACATTCATTTCAACAATAAGTATGCATAGAAGAGAAGTAAACATAGAAATATAAATAAAATCAAACAATGTCTACTAGGTCATTGCAAAAGTAAAGTCATAAAGACTTTACCTCTGGTGAAGGCTTGTTGTATTCTACAATTCCACCCCAATACTCTAGACATGACTGCAAAATTAGTCACATACACTAACATAAAATCATGCATACATCTTTAAAAAAATACATAGCTTAAAAACAAATGTTGCAACAATAGGAAAAATCTCCATAAAATATAATGTGTTAATAAACACAATTACTTTGATATCTCGATCAACCACATAGTTCATCTCTCAACACTACCGCATGCCTGCAAAACTTTGTAATAATCGGGGGTAGTAATGTTATCACTTCAAATCATCCTAAAATATTGCATGCACAAGGAGAAGAATTGAATGTTGTAGATGATATTCAGTGAAAATAGGAAAAATTCATAATGAAAATGACCCTTCAAAATCTCCTATTGATTTTCAAATTTAAATATATGTGGGAAACAATCACTCACTTTATTTGCAAGGTATGTCTGATTTCTATGATTTTTTCATGGACACAGTTTTATATATTATTTTATACTATTTTTATTTGTTTATTGAGGAACCTTACACCAGTTGTAACAAATGCCCACAAGGTTCACAATGTGTTCATTTCAAATTGTTGCACATATATATGTATATCTATATACATATTTATGTATATATATACATATACATATATGTATACATGTACATATATGTACATGTATATACACATATAGAGATACATTTATACATATACATAATAAACCATTGATACATAATAAAAGCAAGTGATACAAAATAAATTCTGATATGATTAAAAAACAACTATTGTTTTTACATTTGGACCACAATAATATGTAAAGAATAGTGAAAATAGTATGGATAATATTTAGAGAATGTTGGAAATAGTCCAATTTGTATGACAACATGATAAAAAAAATATCAAAATAGTGATATACATTTAAGGAATGCTGAAAATAGTATAAATTTTATGACTGGACAATTGAAAACAACATACCAACTTGAAACCTTTGATGCCATACAAATAATTAAATGACTATGTATATTGAAACCCTATGCATATGTATGTATGGACACACACACACACATATCTATGTATATACATATACATATATGTACATGTATGCATATACCATGTGTGTGTATATATATATATGTTATATACATACACCTATATGTACATGTATGCATATACCATGTACATGTATACATATACATATAGGTATATTAGATCACTGAAACATAAAATTTTAAAAAATATCAACTTGCAAAATTAAAATAACACCTAAATATAAGTGTCTATGTGCATGGGCCCACTAGACATGTTACCATTGATGTTAGGAGTGTAAGGCAACTTGATATATCATGTCCCCTTTAATTCCCACCCTCGACCATGTACAAGTGTAGGTTGTCATGCATA
The DNA here is from genome assembly GCF_030272615.1 of Cryptomeria japonica. NCBI lineage: Eukaryota > Viridiplantae > Streptophyta > Pinopsida > Cupressales > Cupressaceae > Cryptomeria > Cryptomeria japonica. Next base: position 597,549,662 of record NC_081412.1, on the reverse strand, counting down.
AGCAGTTGTCATTGAGCCTTAAAACTAAAATCATTAAACATACCAACATGAAGGAAGAATAGAGTGGTAGACGCTACCTAGAGGCATATAGTAAAATCAAACCCATGAGGGCATACAATATTTATTTCACAGAGTTATTCATGTGTGTATATAGGTGTATACATGTGTTTACAGATGTATACATGTGTATACAGATGCGTACAAATGTATACATATATATATACATTTGTCTGATCGATATTATTCTTTCGATGAAAACGCTCCTTTCGGTGGGTCCTTTTTATGTTGCACCGATAGTATTATTTCCTCGAGAACTTTTCCCGTCTATGAACACCCTCTCTGCTTTCTTCGATATCTTTTGTCGATGAAGTTTTTATGTTCGATGAGTCCTTTCGACATTTCCTTTCTTCGATGGCTCTTTTATATCGATGATAAATTTTTTGTTTTTATAAAAATGATCATTGTCATAATTATGACGAATACCAAGCTTTTGATCGATGACTTCTTTGACCGTCGATAGAGTCCATTGGATTATTGAATTTCTGACAGGCATGGCATCATCGACCAATCCGACGCTGAGTTTTTATGTTCAGCGAGTCCTTTCAGCATTTCCTTCCTTCGATGGCTCTTTTATATTGATGATAATTATTATTTTTTTATAAAAATGATCATCATCAGAATTGCGACAAATACCAAGCTGTCGGCCAACAACTTCTTTGACCATCGGCAGAGTCCATTGGATTGTCGAATTTTCGACGAGCATAGCATTGTCGACCAATCCAATGCTGAGTTTTTGACGGTGGATTTTGTCGACACTCTGATGAAAATTCATCAAAAATCCAACAAACGGCCATCAGAAATCAGCTCCAAATGTACTAGTGCAGTAAGAGGATTGCCTTTGCTGAACAAACTGGAGAATTATTTGTGCAGAGAATGCCAAGTTGGGAAGATGTCTTCCTCAAATTTCAAAGGTAAGTCCTTTTTAGTAGGGAACTTACTTGATCTTGTGAACAACGAGATGTCTGGTCCAATGAAAACTAGAAGTATTCAGGGAGATCGGTATTTCATGATTCTTACTAATGATTGCTCAAGAATGATGTGGGTCACATTCTTGAAAGACAAGTCTGAGGCATTTGGAAAGTTCAAATTCTTTAGACCATTGGTAGAGAAGGAAAGTGGTCAAAGAATTAAAAGGCCTAAGAACCGATCAGGGAGGTGAATTCACTTCTGATGAATTCAACAAGTACTATGAAGAGAACAACATCAAGATGTAGTTCTCTACCCCTAGGACACCTCAGAAGAATGATATAATAGAATGGAATAACAAGACTGTAGTTGAAGCACCAAAACAATGCTGATCCAAGGAAAGGTTGCTCACACTTTTTGGAGAGAAGTGGTGAGCACTGCGGTCTATACCATGAACCGAGTACTCATCAACAAAAGATAAAGATAAAACCCCTTATGAGTACTAGACCAGGAAGCCTTCCACTATGAGTTATTTTAAAGTTTTTCGCAGTAAGTTCTATATCAAGAGAGGTGAGAATCTAAGCACGTTTGATGCTAAATGTGATGAAGGAAAATTTCTTGGATATTCCACTAAAAGAATAGCTCTTGAGTGCTACAACAATAGAACTCAAAAAATTGTTTAGAGTACCAATGTCAGGATTGATGAATCCCTTGAGAAACCTGAGGAAACCAGCAGTGAGCAAGAGGAAGATGAACCGGGTGTAATCTTCTGGGAACCAGTTAAGAAAGAAGCAAGCAAAGACCTTAGTGTTCCTATACTGGTAGAAGCTACAGTAGGTGAAGAAGAAGATGGAGGAGAAGAAGAAGAGGAAAAGCAAGCAGAACTAGCTAGAGTCATTCCTAGATATGTGAAACTACATCATGATCTGAAGCAGATCATAGGAGATAAAGATGCAGGGATATTCACAAGAGGAAAGGTGAAAGAAAACTCTTGCATGATTTCTGAATTTGAGCCTAAAACCTCTAGAGAGGCACTTAACAATGAAGATTGGGTTAAGGAAATGGAAGAGGATCTAGACCAAATAGAAAAGAATGCAACATGGTCTTTGGTACCCAGACTGGAACCCAAGAATGTCATAGGTACCAAATGTGTCTTCAGGAATAAGCTGAATGAAGAAGGCATAGTTGTAAGAATCAAGGAAATACTTGTATGCAAGGGATATTCTTAGGAAGAAGGAGAAGACAATGGAGAAACCTTTGCCCTTGTGGCTAGACTAGAAGATGTTTGAATGCTACTTGCATTTGCAACATTTAAGGGATTCAAGATATACCAGATGGATGTGAAGTCTGCATTCTTGAATGGAATCCTAGAAGAAGTGTATATTAAGCAACCAAATGGGTTTGCTTTGTCAGAAGATAGTAACATGGTGTGTAGATTACACAAGGCCCTGTATGGATTGAAACAAGCACCAAGGGCATGGTATGAAAGGTTACACTCTCATCTTATGAAGATAGGATTTCAGAGATCAAGTGAGGACAACAACATCTACCTAAAATTTGAAGGTGATCAAATTTTGATATGTGAAGTGTTAGTAGATGACATAACCTTTGGAGGAGATGTTGAAATGAGCCATGCATATGCAGATGAAATGAAGAAAGAGTTTGAGATGTCTCTGATTGGAGAGATAAAGTTCTTCATTGGTCTACGGATTCAACAGATGAAAGAGGGTATCTTTATTACCCAGTCCATGTATGTCAAAAAGGTATTGAAGACCTTTGGCATGGAGGAGAGCAAACTAATTGGTACACCGATGGTGACTGACTACAAAGTGACTAAGGAGGATGATTCAGCGTTGGTGAATGAAAAAAGTACTGGTCAATGATTGGTAAGTTGTACTATGTGGTGCACAACAGATCGGATATTGCTCATGTTGTGGGCATTGTAGCCCATTTTCAGAAAAGTCAAAGAGAATCACACTTGGTAGCAATCAAGAGGATTCTGAGATACCTGGAAGGGATAGTTGACTATGGATTGTGGTATCCATACAATGGTGATTTTAATCTCGAAGTGTTTACCAATGCAGATTAGGTAGGTAATGTGGACGACTGAAAGAGCACAACCGATGGAGCGTTCTTTCTTGGTAGAAGACTAGTCTCATGGACGTTTAAGAAGCAAAGATATATTTCCCAGTCTACAGCTGAAGCAGGGTATGTCACAACATTTATGAACTAGACTCAAGAAATCTAGATAAAACATGTATTGGATGGATTTAATGTACCTATATTTGAACTGGTGAGTATATTTTTTGACAACACAAGTGCAATAAATATTTCCAAGAATTCGGTATTGCATGCTAGGACTAAGCACATTGAGCTCAAGTATCATTTTTTGACAGAAAAGGTTCAAAATAAAGAGGTTGTATTAGAACATATTTCCAGTAAGGAGCAACTAGCTGACTTATTCACTAAGCCCTTACCAAAGACTACATTTACCTATTTGAGAGGTAAATTCGGGGTTTTGCCCCTTCATGAAGTAAATTAAAAATGTGTTCTCTACATCAGTCAGGTACTATAGTAACAAATCTTTCAGGATTGATGTGTTGAAGGATGCTACTCCATAGGGGGAGCAACATAGTGGAGAATGGAAGCTTGTGCCTCCACTTTGGCATTGTTGTCAAAGGGGGAGAAGATCTGAAGAGATGAAGATATATGATATGGGAGAAGATATAGTTGCATAGGTTTATGTTGTTTATATGTTTATGTTATTCAGAATGGTGCAAATACTATGCAACGATACACTGCATATTTCCATCAATGCCAAAGGGGGAGATTGTTGGAATATGATGAACCAGTAGGATGATAATGTATGTTGTCATTGATATCAATAAGTGCAGGTGAACCGGTATGACGATTGGAAGAAGTTGTTATTGATGTTCAAGTAGGAGAACTGGTACGAAGGTATGAAGATTCGAAGTGGTTTTGGTCTACTAGGATGAAGTGGACCGGTGTCAGGGTTTCACTAAGTGTGACTACCAATTGGTTATCTCAGCTCTAGGGTTTCCGGTTTGGCAATCTAGCTTGTGAGATGTAACCGGTGACATTTTGTGATGAGGTAGCTAAGAGATAAGGATGAGATTGATATGCCACGTCAGTTTTGTGCACATGAAGGATTTCCTTGAAGATCAATTGCATTGAATGTCTACCTTAGGAATGAACATTTTCTTAGCAGTATGTGAAGAGAGCATGATGGGTTACTGATTTCTAGATGCGGTGAAGAATGGACGATGCAGAATGACTTGTGCTCTATTTGAGATCATTTTATTCTATGTAAAGTGTTTGAATGGTCAGGATTGGACCGCTTGTAATTATAAACCTAAAATGTTTAGGGTTTAGGGTTTATGCTACCGACCTAATTGTTGTCTATAAGGTCGATGATGTTTGTTATTGTTTATGTTGAGAAATGTTGTGTTTGTGTTTGACTCAGTATGACCAGACTACCACCTTGCCACATGGTACCCTGTGTCATTGTTGTGGCACCTAAATGGCGCCAAGAGTTCATTTGAATTGAGTTCAACTGGACTCTTAGCGCCATTTAGACACTTTTTGTGAGCGCTTGAGCTCAATTTTTTCATAAGAAAATCAAAATAGTTTGGTCGAACTCAGTTTGGTCGGATTGAGTCCGACCGGACTGAGTTCGTCCCAACTCCCCTATGTGGTAGGTGATATGGCAGTGCAATCACCTATTTTGCTTGTATTTATGAAACTTTTTAGTTCTGCTCAATTTTTCTCCAAGCAGACTATTTTTTTACAAAAATAAAAAAATACCCTTTTTTAGAGCTCGAAATCATGAATCTAGACATATAATTTTTAAGTATTTTAACTAAATTTAATTTTTTTATGAATTAAACATTGCGAGTAGGTTTTTTAAGTTCAAAAAGATGTTGACTAGAAATTAAAAAAATATATATTAAATGATATTTAAAAAATTTAAAAATTTATTTTTCACTAGATGAGAGAATCTTCTCTAAAGGGTATAATTTTTTTTTTTATAATTATAAATTTAGTAGACAAAAGGTGACAGTGAATGAAAACTATCCAATTTAGCTATGGTGGACTTCAAAATATTATAACGAGAAAAATATAAATCAAGATTATTATTATTTTAACACTGCATATATATGTTCTCTATTTGGAAAAAAAAATAAGTCCTTTTTTTTTTTGTGACATTGATAAGAACCCCTGATTTTCAGCATTTTTCAGGAATGAAAAATTTGTCTTTGAATTTATAAAAAATATCAATTTTTTTTCAAATAAAATTTAAAAATTAACAAAATTTTTTTAAAATGTATATTTATGTGTGTATTTATGTATTGGGTAAGTGCACAAAGATGGTGATCAAAAAGGGGGTATAAGTGGACACTTTTTTTCTGAAATCAGGTGAACCTCAACTTAGAGGCAAAATTTGAAAGTTATCCACTCAAGATATGAAGATAATCAAAGAACAAATATTGCAGTACTCTGAATCTAGTTTCCAAACTACTAAACTTTTTCAAAATTCGATAAGATTAAGGGGGTCAAATCCTTCGCACATGAAAAAATGACTTTTTTTTTCTGAAAAACATAACATAGTGTCTAACATGCGCATCAAAAAAGTCATAGTTAGATTTAGTATTTTGACAAATCCTTTGGCAGAAAGATAGTTAAGAGTGAGCACTAGAAGATGTGTATTTTTTTGTAATTGTTTGTTGAGTATTTTTTTTTTTATGATTTTTCCAATTGAGCACATCCTAAAAATTTGGTACCTATTTGTGCGCGAAGCATAAGTTGCACTAAACAAATCGAAAATACAATTTTATTTTTTTAAAATTGTCAAGAATCAAGTGCACTACAATAATATATAAAGGTTTTTAAATTTGGCTACGTATAACAAAAGTTAATCAAAAAATGGTGCACCTATGTCTGTGAGAACTATGGAGACACTAGTAAAAGAAATTCAATAATAATATGTTATTGTTGTTCAAATTGAAAAAAAATTATATGGTTAGAAAGCTCAGAAGATGGGTGAAAATATGGTGGCAATTTTAAAAATACCCACTTTATGAAGTGTAAACCTTGTATATGGTGAAAATGGATAACAATAATAACAATATTGAAAGGCTAAATGAATTCAACCACAAAACCCTAGCCTAACAACAACAAAGATCTACCATAACATATGAAGATTACCTAAGACAATGAAAATCAAATGAAATCACAAAGATTATACTATCACATGTCCAATAGAGTTTGGATATCCATTCTTCCTATCTCCATTGATCTTGCTTGATATATTTGCTCTCAGATTTTATGTACACAAGAGCTCAACAAAGAACGGAATGTGGTTGCAAGTAGGATCGTAGTGTAGTCAAGTGTATAAGATTCATTAGGATGCATCATTAGGATCCTTGATTAGGGTTTGATAATGAAGGAAGCATGTCCTTATATAGAAGACACAATAAGAAATGGAGGGATAAGATTGAGAGGTGTAAAAGGAGGTCGGCTATGATTAGAGGGTAGGTAAAGAAAATAATAAAATAATGAAAGAGGTAGGTAGTGTAGGAATTAAGAGATGAATGACATGTGTCATGGGTAGAAAAAGTTAATGAATTAATTAAATAAATAAAGATTTATATAATTAATAGAAGAAGTGGGATAAATTAAATAAATAAGATATTTATTTAATTTAGGAAAAGGATAATTTAAATAAATAAATGTATTTATTTAAATGAGAAATAAGGCTAGAAGAGGATAAATGAATTAATTAAAAAATAAAGATTTATTTAATTAATAGAAGAATTAAGCTAAGATAATTAAATAAATTAAATATTTATTTAATTAGACTGGACAATTTTGGGTGTCTACATTTTGCCCCTGTTTGAGACAATGCAGCTTGTCGCGTTGTTTCAAAGAAGATAATATGAACTGATACAGAGTTGCCCTAGGATGGGAATGATATGCCCCCTTGAGAGATTGGATGAAAATGTCTGAAAAGATTACAGACAATCTCTCGATAAGAAAGAAAGGCTAGAATGGACTGACCGGATAAAGTGACAGAGTCACGGGATAATGAAGACTAACTCGGGAAACGAAGGCGAGGGTTAGGGTAGGCTATAAGATAGACCATGGGGGAAATACATCCTCATTGTCATCTACACATCCACGAGAGTATATTGCAGCGCAAAAATTGAGTAGCAGCAGTCAGCAGCGATGGCCTTCATTCACAGATTCGACCACGTTTGCCAATTTCAGAGGCCAGCAGAGGCAGGAGAGCCAGTAAGTACCACCAAACTGCCTCATACTTTGATGCATTTAATTTTGTCATTAATGCATGCTAGATAGGGTAATAAATGCACTTAGACTAGGGTCCAAAAAAGTGTCCAAAAACATCCAGGCATGTCTGCATTGGTGCCAAGCGCATCTGTGCTCGCAAGGCGCATCTGTGTTTGTGCTAGGCGCGTCTGTGTTTGAACTCGCGTCTGTGTCAATTGCAGTTGTGTCTGTGATGTTCATGCACGTTTGTGCCAAGAAGGCACGTCTATGTTGCCCAGGCGCATCTGTGCAGAGCATAGGCATGTCCGTGTTTTCTAGGCGCGTTTGTGCAGTCTTTGAGCACGTTTATGTCAGGTAAGTGTGTTTGCATTTTTAAAAAGTGTGAAGTTGCATCTTCTAGGTCAAATCGGCAGTTCTATGATGAACATACGCTATCGATTGGATAAGCTGCTGAGAGGATACACTCAAGCAGGTCCTCTAGGAAGACTAGGATAGATCAAGGCACTTTGTGATGAACAATGAGTACCAAGATAGAGTACTTTGTGATGAACAGTGAGTACCAAGATAGAGTACTTTGTGATGAACAGGGAGTACTAGAATATGAGCAGGACTTTGTGATGAACAGTGAGTGCAAATGTGAGTAACACTTTGTGATGAACAGTGAGTGTCACACACGTAGTACTTTGTGATGAACAGGGAGTACTACTAGGATAAATAGCAACACTTTGTGATGAACAGTGAGTGTCACTTAGGATAAATAGCAACACTTTGTGATGAACAGTGAGTGTCACTAGGATAGAATGCCATATGCATTTAGATAAAAGGTAGCATTTTGTGATGAACAGGGAATGCCACTATGACTGACATGAGTGATTTGCTTGACTGCAGGAGTATTTGCCGATGCTGGAGTCACGGGAGAGATTCCTGTTGACTCAAAGGTTGCAACCTGAGTTGTCATTCGAGGACAGAGCTGCCATTGATGAGATGGGATTGAGACATGTTCTGTATGTGCCTGAGTTTCGGGCAAACATGGGACTGTTGACTCCATTGGCGGAGAGGTGGCACTTCGAGACCTGTACTTTTCATTTGCCGATGGGTGAGATGACAGTCACCCTAGAGGATGTATATAGGATACTGAGGATATCGATTGATGGGGAGCTGATCCCATACGATCGAGATGGAGACAGGGAGGCCCTTAGATGAGTATTCCAGGACCCAGGACTAGAGATGAGGGCAGGACATGTGGCATGGGATACTATGACAGCCACAGGGCTAGCGCTGTCGGTAGTAGTAGGAGGAGCGATCAGTGGGTTCTTGTGTCTAGATAGGGCGACATGGGGGTTGGCTGTGGGTTGGGGAGGAACACTGGAGACACTGGTGACACAACACACCAGATATGCTTGGGGACCGTGTGTGCTGGCACACCTCTATTATGAGTTGCATCAGTTTGTATATCATGGATTAGTGGGATTGGGCTGCGGGGTGACATTGCTGCAGGTATGGGCTTATGAGCATCTGCTAGTGACGAGAATGATACACTTCAGAGGCAGGGGACATGGATGCAGTTTTGTGCACCTGTATGATATGATCACATCGCAGCCATGGATTGGCGGGTTGGATTACTAGCAATGAGTGATAGATGATATTGATGTGGTCATATGGAGGCCATATTTGGGATGCGAGCAGTGGGAGGATGATGCAGTTGTACTGCCTTACACCTTCCAGAGTAGGTATTTGATTGGATGAACGCCCTATGTGCTGGAGAGGCAGCTAGTGGACAGGGTTGGTCAACAGTTTGGCAGGATTTAGAGGATGCCCCGGGGCTCAGGCATGTATGCACGGATGGTCAGAGATCAGGCACAGTTTGGGCTCTTGTTGTCATATGATCAGGCAATTACATAGCTGG
>NC_081412.1:597459981-597539981 GCF_030272615.1 Cryptomeria japonica | reverse complement strand
TGGCGCTGGTGACCCAGTTTTCATTATGGTACTTGCCCAGGATGCCGCTGAAGTGGTTTTCACCATTGGACAAAATTCTTTCTCTTTACTTTTTTTATTTTTCAATGTTTTTTGTGTCACAAGGCGCTTGTTTGCCAGGTTTTCACCAAGTAATGATTTTTTTTGTTTTATAATTTTTTTTGTATTTTTGATTTTTTTGTATTTTTTGAATTAGGATACTCTGAAGAGCTATGTGTAAAACCTACAAAGGTGCATGCTATTGATAGGATTTTCCAAAGGTTCATCCTCTGTAGTAGAGAGCTGATATGCACCAAATCCATATGTTGTTGTAATAATGTAGGGACCAAGCTAGTTTGGTTCGAACTTGCCCTTCTTCTCTCTGTCTTGTTGATTTTTAGGATTTTCTCTGAGAACTAAATCACCTACCTCAAATGTGTGAGGCTTGACTTTGTGATTTTAATTGCATTGTTCCTTGACTGAATGATGTGTAGCTTGAGTGTCTGTCTTCCTTGATGAAGGAACTGCTATAGAATTACTAGTGTATGGACTACACAGGCCCGTATGCGTGTCACCAGAAGAAGTTTTGGCATCCCTGATAACAAAGTCCTTCAAGGAAGCTCCATTAAAGGTCCATGATGTATCACTAGAAGGGAAAGGATGTGTGGAACAAGTAGATGAGTGATGAAGGCTTATGATTGCGAAAAGAAGTGAAAGTAGGATAGTATGATGGAGATTTAGGATCAACAAGTAATCTTTTTGACTTGCAATTGTAGAATTTTTGCCCCCAGTTATTTTGATATTAGGGGAGATCAACTCTTGCTCTTTTTATTTCATTGGATTTTTATCCTTGACCTTGATTTTTGCAGAGTCCAATAGCTTTTGATTTTGATTTGGACTAAAGGACTTTTCTTTTTTTTTGACTTTTAGATTTTTCTTTTCAAAGCTTGATTTTTTATCCCCAATTAGTAAGGGCTTTTGTAATTCTTGTTGATCCAAGTCTGGAAGTGGAGTGGAAATGGAATGAGTGGATGATATGGTAAGGCTATGTGAGTTATCAAGAGGGCTGGCGATATGCTTAATAGATTCTTCACTAGAACCACTCTTAGGACTATTGATATCAAGAGTTGCTTGCACCACTAGAGGAGATTTGCATTCAAACTCAGTAGCCACAACACTAGGTGGTTCACACCCAATTCCTTGTAAATTGTTTATAGATTTTTCTTGTCGACTGAATGTCTTAGGAGATAGTGGGAGTTGGTCAACATGAAATATATACTCACCACATCCTAGGTCTTTAACCTTGAATTTTTCTTTGAGCTATGTTTGTTTTGATGTAGAAACTTTCAATGATTCTGGATCCACATATGCTGAAGATGGAATAGCTTCTCGATTAGCTGGAATTGTTATTTCTGATATAGGTTGCAGATTGTTGCAATATATGAATGGATTTGGGTCAGCATTAACTGTTATTTCAATTCCATTGTGAGGAAACTTAATACATTGGTGATATGTAGACAGGACTGCATTCATCTCATGAATCCATGGACGTCCTAGCAATATGTTGTATGTGAGATCAAGGTCTAGGACTTGACAAACCACATCCTTTGTAACTGGCCCAACTCTAAGAGGTAAGGTGACTGTGCCCTTGGATGAATGCTCTTCGTCATCATATGCCTTAATGGTGATTTGATTTGTAGAATTCACAACTTTATTAGAATATCCCAATTGTGTAATAGTGCTTAATGTGCAAATGTTTAGACCTGCTCCTCCATCTATCAGGACTCTTTCTATTTGATGTTTGTGTATGAAGGCTTCAATGTGTAATGGTGCATTATGTGGCTAACTTACGGAGGCGTCATCAGCTTCTGTGAAAGTAAGGGAGTGTGGAATGGAAAGGTACCCCACCATGGCTTGAAACTGGTCCACGTTCAGATCAGTAGGAATAGCAGTATCTCTCAAGATTTTGTCAAGAATGGCTTTATGTGCAGGAGATATGGGTAATAGCTCAAGGATTGAAATGAGCGCGAGTGTCTTCCCTAACTGTTCTACAAGGTCATACTTAGGTTTGGTTGATGAAGAAGTGGTGTTTTTAGTTGGAGCACCTTGCAAGGTGATTTTACCTTGGTGGGTTGTAACATGACATTCAAAGGTAGGTTCAGAAGAAGATTCAACACCTTTTAGGACAATCCTGGGTCTCCGAGTAGAATTCTCAGATGCTTTGTCCTTGATGATAATGGTAGAGACATAATTGTCCATCGAGATGTGATTGATGGTTGAATCATAGTTGTAAGATGCTCTGGTATAGTTGGTTTGATCCTTTGTGGCTTTAGCTTTTCCCTTGTCATGTTTTGGGAATGGTTCCTTAAACATCTCATGTTCTTGATTAGACAAATGTCCCTCAATCTCAATGTCACCTCTATCAATGAGTTCTTGTGTGATGTTCTTCAGTCGATGACAATTTCCTATCTTATGACCCTTTCTCTTATGAAATTCATAATATTCATCATCATTCCACCAATTTGGTTTAACCTTTGGTTCATATGGAGGAAAATCTGGAACTGTGATTACTTTGTTTGCCAGTAGCTTCTTGAAAACTGACTCAAGTGGTTCTCCCAATGGAGTGTACTTCCTTCATGATCTGGAAGTTGTTTGAGTATTCACTTGATTGTTTGTAGAACTTGATCTAGAAAAAATGAATTTGGGTCGCACTGTGTTGGCATCAACAACACCATCATTGACTATGTTCTTGTTTTTATTCTAAAATCTTGGCTTGTCTTTTCCTTTAAAGTCATCTTTGTTTTCCTTGAATATCTTGATGACTCCTTGTTCAATTAGGACCTTTTCTGTCGCTAAGCCTTTTTCAATGACGTCCTTGAAGGTGGACAAACAAGCTTTTCTTAGATCATAGCCAATGTCTTTGTTAAATTTTTGTGTGAACATCTCTACCATTTATTTTTGTGGAATTTCAAAAGAGCATCTGCTGGCTAGATTTCTCCATCTTTGTAAAAATGATCCAAAATATTCTCCCTCTTTTTGCTTGGTGTTGCACAAAGTAGTGACTGATATGTCTGTCTCTATGTTGTATGAGAAATGTTGAATAAATGCCTCTGCTAAGTCACCCCATGACTTAATACCAGGTGGGAGTTGGGAGAACCATTCCATAGCTTGATCACCTAGGCTTTGTGGGAATAATCTCAACATATGTCTCTTCTGCTGCTACCTCAATGCAAGCTGTGAAAAACTATCTTATGTGTGCCTTAGGATCCCCTTTTCCTCTATACTTATCAAATTTAGGCATCACAAAGTGTGTAGGAAATGGAGGCATTGGAATGCTTTTGTCAAATGGATAGGGACATATGTCTCTCATTGTGTATGTTGGCTTCTTTGTATTTATGTCCTCCATTTTCTTTTGTAATTCCCTGATTTGTTGTTCCAAATTGCTCTTAGGTGGAGATCGACTTCTTGGACCATACCCCATGCTTGAGGCACCAATTGGAGGAGGAGCATGTTGCATCTATGGATGATATTGATCATACACATGTACATATGGAGGAGGTCTATAGTGATGTTGCGTATATGGACCACTTGGTATAGATTCATGTTGAGGAACACCATATCTATTTTGTGCATGTATACCATATTCTGCAGGCATGTCATGTTCTAATGTGTTGCCCCCAAATTTGACACAGGGTTTTCTTATGTCCAAATTTTGAGCATGCCTTTGAATATCCAATTGCTTTGGTGGTTGATCCTTAGCATTAGTATGTGATTGAGCATATCTGTTTGCATAAGACCTCCATAACGGTCTACGAAGGTGAGTATCATATGCTTGACCATGTGTATGTGGGACCTCTGGTTTTTGAAGCAAAGCTGATGGTGATTTAGGTACCATGTGTGGTCCTCTATTTCCTCTACTATTAGGTCTTCTTTGATCCATGTTGGAGTGAGGTTGTTGCAAAGGTCGATTTTCCATTATTTGAGACATGTAAAAATCATGAGGTATCTTGGCTCCTCTTTGTGCCATCATTTGTAAGAAGTATTGTCTATCCCTCCTCATTATTTCCTCAACCAATCGATTGAAATGGGGATTCATAATGGATTCTTCCACATCTGCTGAATGTACTGAAAAGTTGTCCATATTGTCACTGTGTGTAGCATTGTTATTTGTAGTGTCCATGTTCTCAACATTTGGAATGTTTCTATAGGCATCCATGTCAGGTAATGTAGTATGATCAAAATTGAAAAAGATATCATTGTCATACTCATAAGAACTCATGTTTGCGGACTCTTGAGCCTCTTTAGTTTCTCTCCTAGATTTTTGAAGGCGGGTTTCAACCATGAACTAGGTATTGACCAAGATGTATGAGATTAGATGAAAATGGAAAAAGTATGGAAGATCAAGGGTTGGATGGGATGTAAATGACTCTGAGGTGTACTTGCAATGTCCAAAGTGTAAGACCAAGTATGTATGTAGTAGAGTAGGTGTGACTTCCAAAGAGAGGATAGTTTCTCTTGATGAGGTAAGCTGACCTTGACTCTAAGTAAGACCAAATGAGACCCAAAGGTAAGAAACCTTGATGAGGGACCACTTAGCAAAGTGTTGTTGTATGTAGTGTGTTGACAAAGTATGATGAGGACAAGCAAGTGACCTTTTAACTCAAGTTTAGACAATTGTGAATGTAAAGTGAAATGTGAAGCAATGATGGACTTTGTGAGACCCAAAGATAGGTTGAATGCTAAATGAAACCTGGAGAAATGACCTAGGAAGCTCAAGAATTTCATAACTGACTGTGTTTGTTTGCTGGACTGTAACAGTTTTTCAATTCTGGACATAGACGCACCTGTATACATCTAAGACGTGGTTTCCCGACACAGACATGACTCTGTTTAACACAGATGTGCTTCTGAGATTTTTGCAAAGTTTAATGTTTACTATTGGAATAGAGATGCATTTCTACCCTTCACAGACACGCTTATACAACATAGATGCTATTATGTCAGACACAGATGTGTTTTTGTAAAATTTGTGCAATTTTTTTCAATCTATGAAGTCATTTTGTTGTGACCAAATCTGACTATTTGACTATTTTTCGTGACAAGAGGACAGAATGTTGATGAGGACTTAATGTTTGCAAGTGTCTAGACTCAAAATGACTCCAAGAAAAGTGTGTTGTTTGATGTAAAATTGTTTTGCATACACTTGAAGACAAAAAAGACACAATGTTTTGCTGTTTGGTCTTGAATGTTTTGAATGTTTAACATAAGTCAAGCACAATTCTTATGGCTAGCCAAGACAATAGTTGTTGATCCCACATGGGGTTTTACCCTCGAGGCTATGCTATTCAGAGGGGATACTTAGATGCTTGACCTTACTGGCTCCACCCTCGACACTCACTTTTTGGGTCAGCCAAGCATCAGTCCCCACGAAAACTCCCCGTGGTGAACTTTGTATCTCTACTAAGAACCGTATGTGTGTGGGCTGCTACCAGAGGTCCGACCTCCTACCCCAAGAACTAGAAGGATTTGGGATTCTAAAACAAAAAGGTACTAGTAAGAGCATCTGCTCATGTGGCCATACATGCGGCACTTTCAGCTCTGTAAATACAGAAGGCTCCTAGCCGGTAGGGGTTACGCCCTACAATTGATCAAATAAATTTGATCAAACGGGTTTATGGGGAGACATAGTGTCGGTATGAACTAATCAACACACGTTATCCATAGTTTTCACCATGAATACATTTGTTTATAGTGGTTCGGAAGAGGTGGGTTCTCCTCGCTACCACTTGGGTCGTTCTCTTCTCACTAGTAGTCCTAATGACCACACAGGAAGACAGGCCCTCTAAAAATTAAACAAAAAGAGCCTATTTCTCAAGACACAAAAGACAATGATTCAATTTTAGTGCACCAATTGAAGTGTTTGCTAGTCTATGAAAACAAGGCACACAATAAAAATCCAAAAACCCTTGCCAAGGACCTGCAACAAAGATTTATTAGTAGTTTGGATTGTTTGAAATAACCACCCCTTCCTACAAGCACACAAGTTAGGTAAATTTCAAACCCAAAAGACTTTGTGAAAATAGAGGCCTTCAACCAAACGATTTTACTTTCAAGACAAGCTGCACCAATTTCATTAGCTAGATCTGAAAATGTTAGCTCAAAATAAACCGGATCTGAAACCCTAAATGCAAAATCTGAAAAACTGAATCAATAAAAACCCAAAATTTGAAACTGGTGAACACAAACGTGGTTGCCCTCAACACAGACGTGACTTCATGACACATACGCGGTTCTGTGAGACATAGACGTGACTACAGAACGCAGACGCGTCTTCTGGACACAGACACGGCTAAAAACAGAACAGACGCGACTTAAAAACACAAACGCGCTTTCCTGGAACCTGCAAAATAAAATATTGCCAATAACATAGACATGATTCCAGAGGTTGCAAACGCGCCAGAAAATCAAAAACATGATCCGAAAGTGCGCAAACATGAAAATATCAAAATGTTGCCGAAAATGTCAGATCTGCAACATCAAACACAAAATCTACGACAAGATGTTAAATGCAAAAAGGGACAAGAGTCCCACCGGGCGTGCCAAAATGTATATGGTGAAAATGGATAACAATAATAACAATATTGAAAGGCTAAATGAATTCAACCACAAAACACTAGCCTAACAACAACAAAGGTCCACCATAACATATGAAGATTACCTAAGACAATGCAAATCAAATGAAATCACAAAGATTATACCATCACATGTCCAATAGGGTTTGGATCTCCATTCTTCCTATCTCCATTGATCTTGCTTGATATATTTGCTCTCAGATTTTATGTGCACAAGAGCTCAACAAAGAACAGAATGTGGTTGCAAGTAGGATCGTAGTGTAGTCAAGTGTATAATATTCATTAGGATGCATCATTAGGATCCTTGATTAGGGTTTGATAATGAAGGAAGCATGTCCTTATATAGAAGACACAATAAGAAATGGAGGGATAAGATTGAGAGGTGTAAAAGGAGGTCGGCTATGATTAGAGGGTAGGTAAAGAAAATAATAAAATAATGAAAGAGGTAGGTAGTGTAGAAATTAAGAGATGAATGACATGTGTCATGGGTAGAAAAGGTTAATGAATTAATTAAATAAATAAAGATTTATATAATTAATAGAAGAAGTGGGATAAATTAAATAAATAAGATATTTATTTAATTTAGGAAAAGGATAATTTAAATAAATAAATGTATTTATTTAAATGAGAAATAAGGCTAGAAGAGGATAAATGAATTAATTAAATAAATAAATATTTATTTAATTAATAGAAGAAGTGGGATAAATTAAATAAATAAGATATTTATTTAATTTAGGAAAAGGATAATTTAAATAAATAAATGTATTTATTTAAATGAGAAATAAGGCTAGAAGAGGATAAATGAATTAATTAAATAAATAAAGATTTATTTAATTAATAGAAGAATTAAGCTAAGATAATTAAATAAATAAAATATTTATTTAATTAGACTAGACAATTTTGGGTGTCTACAAACCTAATGATGACAAAGTTGATAAACCAAGCTGATAAAATAAAACATGTCAAAAATGAGAGAAATGGAGGGAAATCAAACTTCCAATCCGTAGCTTTGTCATCCAGGCCTATTTCCAAGCCTAAAAAGTCAAAAGCACATACAGGGTACTTATGGTTTAAAAAATGCGTACGAGGTAATTATAGTGTGAGAAGCGCGTATGCGCGTGTTTCCCATTAAACATCACGTACGCGCTATCTTTACTATAAACAATGCATACACGCTATTGTACAATATTATATTCTATGTATAATATGTGTATATTCATATAATATATGTAATATATAATATGTGTATAATATGACATTGTATATATAATATGTTTATATACATATAATATATTAAACATATATATACACATGTAAGTGTATCGTCTCTCCCTCTCAAACGCATACAAGGTCTCTCTCTCTCTCTCTCTCCCTCTCTCTCTCTCTCTCTCTCTCTCTCTCTCTCTTCTTCTCTTCCTCCATACCCAACTGCAACTATGTCTGTACTTCTATAGAAGTAAGTGAATTTATTTCTTATCTGCAACTTCCTCTTTGATTTTTATCATGTATTCTCTCCCTCCCTCTACTTCTCCCTTCCCCCCATGTTGTCTCCCTCTCTCCCTCTCTCTCCCTCTCCCCTCTCCTCTCCCTCTCTCCCTCTCCCCTCTCCTCTCTCTCTCTCCCTCTCTCTCCTCTCCCCTCCCCCTCTCTCTCTCTCTCTCTCTCTCTCTCTCTCTCTCTCTCTCTCTCTCCCTCTCTCCCTCTCTCTCCCTCCCTCCTTCCCTCTCTCCCTCTCTCTACCTTCCCTCCCCCCTCTTCTCTCCCTCTCTCCCTTCCCTCCATGTTCTCTTGCTCTCTCCCTCTCTCTCCCTCTCTCCCTCTCTCTCTCCCTCTCCCCTCTCCTCTCCCTCTCCTCTCCCTCTCTCTCCCTCTCTCCTCTCCTCTCCTCTCCCTCTCTCTCCCTCTCCCTCTCCCCTCTCCTCTCCCTCTCTCTCCCTCTCTCCTCTCCTCTCCCTCTCTCCCTCTCTCTCCCTCTCCCCTCTCCTCTCCATCTCTCTCCCTCTCCCACCCCCTCTCTCTCTCTCTCTCTCTCTCTCTCTCTCTCTCTCTCTCTCTCTCTCCCTTTCCCTTCTCCTCTCCCTCTCTCTCCCTCTCCCACCCCCACGCTCTCTCTCTCTCTCTCTCTCTCTCTCTCTCTCTCTCTCTCTCTCCCTCTCTCTACCTTCCCTCTCCCACCCCCCTCTTCTTCTCTCTCTCTTCCTCTCCCCTCTCCTCTCCCTCTCTCCCTCTCTCTCCCTCTCCCCTCTCCTCTCCCTCTCTCTCCCTTCCCCCCTCTTCTCTCCCTCTCCCCCTCTCCCTTCCTCCATACCCCTTCCATAACTATTTTAAGGCTTACTAGTGCATATGCAGTACTTATTACTCATAAGCGGTACTATTCCCATTATTTGATACCCTAGGATAACATTTTTAGGCTTAGTAGAGCGTACGCGCTACTTATCAGCCGAGAATACCGTTGGGCTTGCCAACATTTTATGGCCTAGCAACACGTACGCGGTTATCAATGTAGTGCATACGCGATTATTAATGTAGTGCGTACATGGTTTAGAGACATAGTTTTAGTTGCCCAAGAGCCTCAACAACCTCAAAAGAAGTTTTTGAGGTCGTTGAAGGCCCCACTTGAACTATGTCTGCACTTGTATCACTATTGTATACATAAAAGTAAGTGATTTTTTTGTTTTTTGCATGATTTCAAATGATTGAATTGTTGTTTTTATTAGTTTTTTGTTTTTGCATGGTTTCAAATGATTAAATTGTGATTGTTTAATAGTTTGATTCCAAAAAATAGTGATAAGATGCATACTTATGGTTATTTATTTATTTTTGAACTTTTCTTTACATATATATGTAATATGATTCTATTTAGGTCAACCGATCTCAACCATGGGAAAGAACAAGCGAGGAACGATGGAACAACGAGAGGCTCAAAAGGAAAAACAAAGGCAGTGTATGAAGAAATTGCGTGACATAAGAACAATGGGAGAAGAAGGTATGTCAACCTCAACATCTCAATTCGATTTCCCAAATGAATATAATGCACCTAATGCAATTGAAGAAGAAACATTTGATAATTTACCATTTGAACCTAATGCAATTGAAGAAGAAACATTTGATAATTTACCGTTTGAACCTAATGCAATTGAAGAAGATACCGCATTGAATAATCAATTAAATGATGAACATATTACACCTTCTCTACTTGATGAATTGAATATACATAATGCACCAATGTTAACACCTCCTAGAATCATTCGTAGGAAACCAAAGTAGCTAATTGACATTGATGAGAATATATTGAAGTCAATGCCCAATAAAATGAATGAACGAACTTGTAGGAGAATGGTTAAAAGAATATGGCAAAACTATTTTACAAACTTAAATCAAACCGCAAGATGTCAATTAATTGTTCAAATGATTAAAAATTTGAATTTTAGAGAGACAATGAAAATTCTAGGCCTAAGATCATCTGAAAGTAACAGTGAAAGAACTATTGTCAGAAATCAATTTTATGCATATCAATCTATTGGTTCAAAATCATGTAGTAAACATTCTAATGCTACTCAACGTGTCATTACATCAACCATAATGAGCAAGAAAATAAAAAAAGAACATTTGATAAGCAAAACAAGCAAGTCATTGAACGTTAGTAGAACAACATTAAGTAAAGCATTAGAGAGGTGAGAACAAATTGAAGAACCTAACAATAATTCTCTTTGGGCATTCTCGAGTAGACTACCATGCAAAGACAAGGTTGTTGTAGATGCACTAAAACCATTAATTGAAATTTTTTGGCATGACAACACAAGAGTATCGCCCAACCAAAGAGATGTTGTTATAAGGCGAATTGGGTCTTAAAATCATGAGCCACATGTGAAACACTATTTGGATATGACTCAAACTAAATTTTATGAAAGATTCCTTCAAAAGTTTCCTCAAATAAAAATTTCTCAAAGATTTTTTGAAATGGCAAAACCTTTTTATATTAAGATTAATCATGTATGCACCATGTGTTGTTGTAGGATGCATATTGAATTTTCCATGCATTATGATATTTTTTGTCATATTTGTTCTATTTTGCCCACTAATGATGTTTTGTAGGAATGTAATATACAAGCACCTCCTAAGTCGGCAAGAGAATTTATTTCAAGTGTGTTATGTAATAGACATGATGGTTGCATTTATTATAAGATGCCTTGTTTGGAAGGTTCTTGTGCTATATGTGGTGGTTTGCAACGTCTACCAAGATGCATACATTTGGAGAGCACACATGAAATTGGTATGAAACTAGTTTCTTTTGGAAAATACAAGACAGACACATATGGAGTTAAAGATGGAAAAGATTTGAAGAGATGTGAGCTAGTGAAAAATGATATATGTGTAGCTCAATTTATGAAAATGTTTCAAGAGAAACAAGTTTATGAGTACATAATGCATACACATAGAGCTCGATGGTTAGATGAGCAATTCAAGTTGTGTAAGGACACATTTCCTCTTGGCACCATTGTCTCTATCATTGATTTCACTGAAAATTATACACTACAACCTCAAAATAAAGTGCAATCCATGTATTATCACTCTACACAAGTTTCTATTTTTGTACACATAACATTCATGCATGCAGATGATAGCGTAGAGGAGGATAGAAAGGTTGTAAGAGAGTATCACTTCTACATAAGTGATGATAGTACTCATTCATCAGAGTTTGTACAAGGATGCTTTAAAGTTTTCTATGATAGTTGAAGGGAAAGGAATGATACAACCGACACTTAATATGGTCAGATAATTGCATCGCACGATTCAAGAATGCAAGGATGTTTTATTGGCTAACAAGGATGCATGTGACAAGCGGTGTACAACATTTTTGGAATTTCATTGAGGCTGGACATGGTAAGGGAGACCACGATGGTGCAGGAGCATGTGTGAAAAGAGCCCTAGCCAGGGAAGAATTGAAGTACGAAGGTGGTGTTGAGTTGGTAGATGCAAAAACAATTATGCGATGGTGTAAGTCTACGATGGGTCCAGGTAATCTAGGTACGTCATTGGTTCATAGATATTTTTGGTTGATTACTGAATCTAACATTCAAAACTATCTAGATTGTTGTACAGTTGCAGGATCGAGTGACATGCACTCATTTATGAGTTTAAATTCAAGTTCACTGGTAATTTATACGAGACAGATGGTATGTTTTTTCTCTTCATGCATGTATTGTTTGTGGGAAGAATGTGAATCAGAAGAGTGGGTTGATAAATGGTCTTGTAGACCATTGGTTCCCATTGATTTATATCAAATTCCCAAAGCACTACAATTGAGCCAGATGGAGACATCAGTGGATTTTGACCATGTATCCGACCTATTGGATTCAGGTGATTTTTTGAGTTAATTTTTTTGCTAGTATTCTTTTTGGTTCATTTTTTTGTACATCATACTTTATTTTTGGTATTAATTAACACTTTATAAAATGCAGGTCATCTGTATGTAGTTGTTGCAGAAGAGAACAATGAAGAAGGAACAGATTACTATTTGTGTCATTGTGTTGAGCCTAAAAGAAAATTGACAACCACAATCATTGACAGAGAGGGTATTGAGTACCCAATAGGGTCTATTGTCGTGACAGGAACATGGCTTTAGAGATACCCTATCAAGAATTCTGATGTTTGGTTGTTCGAGGACTTTGAAACACACAGACATATTCTTCATTTATCTAACCTTGTTGTTGCAACAAATATTCATTTGATGAAGTATCATGGTAGACCTCATAACAAGATTTTATGGAAAGTTTGTGAATCTGACCATGAGGCAATACTTGACACAATACGAGTTAGAGCAAATCCTAAAGGCTCACTTGATTGATTCTACAGTTTAGAGTAGAATGATTTTGAGAATTTTGTATAAATCATCGACGAATTATTCTATATTCATTTTTTGTATATATAAATGCCCATGAGTTGATTTTTACATGTTTAGGGGCATAATTTTGTATATTTAAGTGGCAATGAGTTGATTTGTACATATGTACATGCCAAATTTTGTATATTAAAATGGCGATGAGCTGAATCGCACGTATTGAAATGCTAAATTTTGTATAAAAGGCCATGAGATGATTGGTATATTAAAATGACGATGAGCTGAATCGCATATATTGTAATGCCAAATTTTGTATAAAAGCCCATGAGATTATTTGCAAGACAATTTTTTGTATAATCAAATAGCCAAGAGTTGATTTGACCATATTTAGAGGCAAATTTTTGAATAATATGTGACAATGTTTTGTGACTATTTTGTGTGTCAATGTTTTGTGACTATGTTTTGAGTATATGTGATGTGTCCTTGGTCAATCATGAGCATTCTTGATTCTTGTATAATCATGGATAATTATTTGAGTCATTATTGGGTCATAGGGGTGATAGATTGAGACTAGATACAATTTGAGCAAAAATTATCATTGTTGTCAAAAAAATTGTCAAGCAACTTCTACATTGCATTGATAGGGTATGACTCTCGATGTTCTGGTGCTTTGGGATGCACGATAGGGGCATGCCTAGTGTAAACATGCCCACCCGGATGTGCTCACGATGTCGGTTTGTGCACACGAGGAACAAAATCAATTCTAGCCAATCTTGCAACTTTTCCTTGCAAGCAACTGACGATTTTTTGAGCAGGCAAAAAAATGCTACTAATTGAAAATGGCTTTGATTCATCAAAAACTGACATAGGCCATTATAGAGGACCCTCACGTGACCCCACGAGGCCAAACATATCGATTGTATGTGTCGTGGATTGGAAGAAATAGTTCGTCAAATTTTGACAATTTTTTGGACTCAGGGCACTTGAGAGATCTCACAGGTAAGGTATGACTCTCAATGTTTTGGTGCTTTGGGATGCATGACAGGGGCATGCCTAGTGTAAACATGCCCACCTAGATGCTCTCGCGATGTCAGTTTGTGCACACAAAGAACAAAATCAATTATAGCCAATCTTGCAACTTTTCCTTGCAAGCAACTGACCGTTTTTTGAGCAGGCAAAAAAATGCTACTAATTGAAAATTGCTTTGAGTCATTGAAAAATGAGATAGGCCATTGTAGAGGACCCTCATGTGACCCCATAGGGTCAAATAGATCAACCGTATGTGTCATGGATTGGAAGAAACAATTAGTCAAATTTTGATAATTTTTTGGACTCAGGGCACTTGCGAGATCTCACCGGTAGGGTATGACTCTCGACGTTCTGGTACTTTAGGATGCATGACAGGGGCATGCCTAGCATAAAAATTCCCACTTAGATGTGCTCGTGATGTCAGTTTGTGCACACGAGGAACAGAATCAATTCTAGCCAATCTTGCAACTTTTCCTTGCAAGCAACTGATGATTTTTTGAGTAGGCAAAAAAATACTACTAATTGAAAATGGCTTCGAGTCATCAAAAACTAAGATAGGCCATTGTAGAGGACCCTCACGTGACCCCATGGGATCAAATAGATCAACTATATGTGTCATGGATTGGAAGAAACAGTCCATCAAATTTTGATAATTTTTTGGACTCAGGGCACTTGAGAGATCTCACCGGTAGGGTATGACTCTCAACGTTCTGGTGCTTTGGGATGCATGACAAGGTCATTCCTAGTGTAAAAATACCCACTCGGATGTGCTCACGATGTCAGTTTGTGCACATGAGGAACAGAATCAAGATTAGCCAATCTTGCAACTTTTCTTTGCAAGCATATGATGGTTTTTTGAGCAAGAAAAAAAATGCTACTAATTGAAAATGGCTTCAAGTCATCAAATTCTGAGATAGGCCATTGTAGAGGACCCTCATGCGACCCCATGGGATCAAACAAATCGATCGTATGTGTCGTGGATTGGAAGAAATAGACCATCAAATTTTGATAATTTTTTGGACTCAGGGCACTTAAGAGATCTCACCGGTAGGGTATGACTCTCGACATTCTGGTGTTTTGGGATGCATGACAAGGGCATGCCTAGTGTAAACATGTCCACCTAGAAGCGCTCGCAATGTCGGTTTGTGCACATGAGGAATAGAATCAATTCTAGCCAATCTTGCAACTTTTCCTTGCAAGCAACTGACGATTTTTTGAGCAGGCGAAAAAATACTACTAATTGAAAATGGCTTCGAGTTGTCAAAAACCGAGATATGTCATTGTAGAGGACCCTCACGCGACACCATAGGATCAAACAGATCGACCGTATGTATCATGGATTGGAAGAAATAGTTTGTCAAATTTTGACAATTTTTTGGACTCAGGGCACTTGAGAGATCTCACCGGTAGGGTATGACTCTCGAAGCTCTGGTGCTTTGGGGTGCATGACAGGGGAATACCTAGCATAAACATGCCCTCCCAAATGTGCTCGTGATGTTAGTTTGTGCACACGAGGAACAAAATTTGACCATTGTGAGCGTGAGGGTGCTCTCACACCAAACACATTGTTGTTTAAATTCATATTGTCGATTTTTGTTGTTTATATTCATATTGTTAATTACATATGCAAATATTCATTTAAATTTATAAAAGGGCAGCCACCAAATACAACGAATACACAATAATGAACTGAATACAAGGAGTTTTGTAGGGTTAATTCAACATTTTAGAAATTTTATCAAATCATATTTCACAATTGCAATGCTTTATATCATATATTTTTGTTGTTGATTACATATGCAAATATTCATCTAAATTTATAAAATGACAACCAAAAAATACAACGAATACAAAATAATGAACTCATTACACATTTATTGGATCGAATATCAATATTTATATATATAAAAAAAGGCATGTCTACCAAGTCAATACAAGTATTACAAAAATGTGGCATATGCCATGTCCAAATCGATATACAATAAAAATGTAGAATATATCTACATGTATTGGTCATTCTATGACCAAAATTAACACTATATGATCCTAAACTTCTGGTGGATCATCAAAATCAAGCCTCTTCGATGCAGTACGCGGCTCTGTAGATGGCTACAAAACCACAATTCAAAAGCCAAGTTAGAATTCTTTTGTAGAAAATAGTTCACAATTAACATCATAACTATGCATTTAACTTTAATTCCTTTGCAATTGAAATGTAGAATACCTCATCGGCTGATCCAGGAGCTAATGTCTTCACTCTCCTCTCCCTGTCACTCTTAGGAGTTTTCTTGAAGACATACTTAAATGGATCCATGTTATGGCCGTACCGCGAACAAGTCTATTGTAGATTAAATGTACAATTAATACAATGTACTAACATAAATATATCAAAAACACTTAAAAGCTATAATATAGAGAACATTGACGTACTTGTGCCTTAGATGCTTCTCCAATGGACTGAGGATGGCTCACCATTGATGTAGAAACAGTCACTATTACCTATACAAAAAATGTACAAAGATTAAATACAATTAATATAATGATAAGTATTGAAGGTTGAAAACAATTAATTTTACATATCAAACAAAAGTGTACCGGATCCTGATATGCTTCTCCAGTGCAAGGAGGAGGGTTCACCATTGACGAAATAGGTATGGATATTTCCTATATGAAAAAAATATAAGATTATAATATATCACAAGTTCACATGTATGCATGCATATAATCATGAAATCAAGAAAATAAAGTAGACATACATACCTCCGCCCTCTCTTGATTTGTGGGCGAATCAGGTGCATTCAACATATCCACAAAGCTCAATGGCTGTTGTACATGTAAAATAGACAAAAAACACTAATCAATCTACAAACCCCAACTAATACTTGATTTCATCATTTAAAAATAATTGTACAACTAAAAATGTGTTCAATTACCTTCTTCACACGTTTTGGCATGTTCGAGATATTCTTTTTCTTCGAACGAGCCCTAGACGCAGAGGGGGTGCCCTAAAAATAGAAAATTAACATGAGATATTAGTACAGATAATAAATTAAACATAATTTTAAAAATCTAAAATGAAATGACTTGCATATTCCATCAAAACAATACATAAAAAGAGTTGTACAAAATATGATACCATATAGCCTTGTAGGCCAAAATCGATCACCGACAACGTGATGTCATCAATCTGGGACATTTCGTCCCTTGTCAACACCTACAAGGCAAAAATTGGACCAAGCATTAAAGATAGTTAGTATATCTTGTATTTTTTTGAATTCAAAGTGTACTATTCTATTTTAACATGTTACAAAATTTATACCTCAGGCGTTGAAGTTGCAGCTATGGTAATTGGGGGAGGTGTATGGGATACCGCTGTTGCATCTTGAAATGCATATTATTTGTCTCAATTTAAATTGATGTATAAATGAAAATTCATTTATGTAATTACAAAATTAAAGTGACTGATAAATAAAATGTTATGAATTCAAATCAACACACCTGTGTTTGTGGCTCATGAGCAAACACCATGTCCATCAACTCATTTGTTAGCGCGACATCCTCAACCATGTGAGCCTGACATCTACAACCACAAATCGTGCATAGATGATATGAGTATCCATCTGCACTGGCTGCATCATCTATCCCTGAGCATATCCCCGAGCAACTGACACACATATACTCGATGGGCTCTCTATCGCCCTCTAACGGCTCATCACCCAATACAATAGGGTGTGCTAATGATGTCCCATGCTGGATGATGGCACCAGTCAATGTTGTGGCCGCCTGAAGAGTCTGTAGCTCCATTGGCTCTTTCAGCTCTAATGGGACAGCCTAATGCACCTTGGGTTTGGGTGCTAGGGGGCGGCACCTCTCCGTGGCTAATCACCTATGGGCTCCAGCTCTATCTTGGGCAGAGCCACCACCTCTACCATGAAACTCTCTCACGTCAAAATAATTTGGGCGCACATTGAGCAAAAACTCACAATATATTTTTCTCAAAAAATATAATGGCACCTCATAATTATTACAAGGTGGATCGTCAAAGACCATCCACCACCTCTGCCAAAAAAGATTCTTCATCTGCATATTGCTACACCAATGTATGGGAAACCTCTTTGCATTAGGAGGTAATGACTGACCAGTTTTGGGGTCAACAAAAAGGGCACATATTTGTTGTTTAGAAATTTTTTTGTTTTTAACTCCATAGTATGATAGCCCATTGGCATAGAATTGACAACACCTATCCCTAAAGCTTCCCCATTTGGTAATTTCTGTGGAAACAACTATGGCACCACTAGCTAATGTTTCTAGGCTAGAGGCGAGGGATTGATGATGGTCAAGCTCAGAAGTTTTCACTTTTACAATCAGTCTATTGATTTTGGATGTATTTTGCCCTAACTAACTAATTAATTCTTCTTGTGTTTCGGCTATGTAGTCAAAAGGAGGAATTGGGGGTTGTTCTTGTGTGTTTTTAGGAGGTGTATTTGGTTGTTCTTGTGGGTTTTCAGGAGGTGCATTTGGTTGTTCTTGTTCTGGATTAGAAGAATATGGTTTTTGAAACAAAAAATGAAAAAACCTAATCAAAATTAATGAAATTAAATTCAAAATGTAAAACAAATTGCATAAACTAGAAAGAAAGAAAAATAAACAAAAACTAACCTTGATCCATAGCCTGGAGGACAAATTTAGCACCCCATTCACGGTTTAGGTTAGAAAATGGGAAAAAAACAAACTAAAAAAATGCGCTTTTTGGGTAAATGAGGACCCAATTTTTTTAAAAAACTTTTTTTATCAGGCACCACGTATGCGGTTTTATAAGGATTATTAGCGTGTACGTGCTCATTTTCCTATAAGTATCATGTACATGCTAATTTTCCTAGCCGTAGCGCGTACACACTCAGTTTCCTAAATTGAGCACGTACGCGCTATCTTTTCTAGGCTCGAGAAAAACAAACCCAAGTGCATACACGGGAATTTGAAATTTTAAAACCGCGTACGTGCTACCTATTTTTCCAAGTTTTTTTTGGGTGGTGTCCACTTTTTTGACCACCATCTTTGTGTACATGCCCTATTTATTTATTTATTTAAGTATGTATGTATGTATGTATGTATGAATGTATGAACATACATACATACATACATACATACGTACGTACATACAGTACATTATACATTTCAGCAATGACTATGTATATTTGACAAAACAGAAATGAATAAAACATTTCAAGACATAAATGCCTACACATATTTATTCATTGTTTGATCATATACAATTAGTATGTATGTATGTATGTATGTATGTATGTATGTAGGTATTACATACCTACAGTTCTCATAATGTATGTATGTACATAAATACACACATACATATATATTACAATATATATGTATGTATCATACATACATATACATTTCAACAATGAGTATGTATATTTCAAAAATTAGAAATGAATAAAACATTTAAACACATTCATTTCAACAATGAGTATGCATAGAAGAGAAGTAAACATAGAAATATAAATAAAATCAAACAATGTCTACTAGGTCATTACCAAAGTAAAGTCATAAAGACTTTACCTCTGGTGAAGGCCTTTTGTATTCTACAATTCCGCCCCAATACTCTAGACATGACTACAAAATTAGTCACATACACTTAACACAAAATCATGCATACATCTTTAAAAAAAATACATAACTTAAAAACAAATGTTGCAACAATAGGAAAAATCTCCATAAAATATAATGTGCTAATAAACACAATTACTTTGATATCTCGATCAACCACATTACTTAGTTCATCTCTCGACACTACCACATGCCTACAAAACTTTGTAATAATTGGGGGTAGTAACGTTATCACTTCAAATCATCCTAAAATATTGCATGCACAAGGAGAAGAATTGAATGTTGCAGAGGATATTCAGTGAAAATAGGAAAAATTCATAATGAAAATGACCCTTCAAAATCTCCTATTGATTTTCAAATTTAAATATATGTGGGAAACAATCACTCACTTTATTTGCAAGGTATGTCTGATTTCTATGATTTTTTCATGAACATAGTTTTATATATTATTTTATACTATTATTATTTGTTTATTGAGAAGCCTTACACCAGTTGTAACAAATGCCCACAAGGTTCACAATGTGTTCATTTCAAATTGTTGCACATATATATGTATATCTATATACATATTTATGTATATGTATACATATACATATATGTATACATGTACATGTATATACACATATAGAGATACATTTATACATATACATAATAAACCATTGATACATATACTCAATTGGTTTATTATAAACCACTGATACATAATATGATTAAAAAACAACTATTGTTTTTACATTTGGACCACAATAATATGTAAAGAATGGTGAAAATAGTATGGATAATATTCAGAGAATGCTGGAAATAGTCCAATTTGTATGACAACATGATAAAAAAATATCGAAATAGTTATATACATTTAAGGAATGCTGAAAATAGTATAAATTTTATGATTGGACGATTGAAAACAATGTACCAACTTGAAACCTTTGATGCCATACAGATAATTAAATGACTATGTATATTGAAACCCTATGCACATATATGTATGGACACACACACACACACACACACACACACACACACACACACACACACACACACACACACACACACACACACACACACACACACACACACACACACACATATCTATATATATACATATACAAATATGTACATATATGCATATACCATGTGTGTGTGTGTGTGTGTGTGTGTGTGTGTGTGTGTGTGTGTGTATGTTATATACATATACATATATGTACATGTATGCATATACCATGTACATGTATACATATACTTATAGGTATATTATATCACTGAAACATAAAATTTTTAAAAATATCAACTTGCAAAATGAAAATAACACCTAAATATAAATGTCTATGTGCATGGGCCCACTAGACATGTTACCATTGATGTTAGGAGTGTAAGGCAACTCGATATATCAATTCCCCTTTAATTCTTGCCCTCAACCATGTACAAGTGTAGGTTGTCATGCATAAGCAGTTGTCATTGAGCCTTAAAACTAAAATCATTAAACATACCAACATGTAGGAAGAATAGAGTGGTAGATGCTACTTGGAGGCATATAGTAAAATCCAACCCATGAGGGCATACAATATTTATTTCACATAGTTATACATGTGTATACAACTGTATATAGGTGTATACATGTGTTTACAGATGTATACATGTGTATATAGATGCATACAAATGTATTCATATATATACATTTGTATACATGTGTATACTGATATGTATTATGAAATCAAAAGAATATATAAATGAAGAATATGAAAAGCAAACCCAGGAGGGCATACAATATTTATTTGATAGAGCTATACATGTGTATACAAAAGTATACATGTGTATACAAGTGTATACAGAGGTATATTGGTGTATACAAAGGTATACAAGTCTATCCAGAGGTATATAGATTTATACATGTGTATACAACTATATATGCCTGTATATACATGTCTATACAGATGTATACAAAGGTATACATGTATATACAATTGTATACATGTGTATACAAATATGTAAATTATGAAATCAAAAGATTATGGAAATGAAGAATATGGAAAGTGAACCTAGGAGGGCATACAATAATTTTTTGACAATAAAATCGAACCCATCAAGGAATACACTAATTATTTCACAATAAAATTGAACCCATGAGGGAATACAATAATTATTGCACAGTAAAATCAAACCCATGAGGGCATACAATAACTATTTCATAGTAAAATTGAACCCATGAGGGATACAATAATTATTTCATAGTAAAATCAAACCCACGAGGGCATACAATAATTATTTCACGATAAAATTGAACCCATGAGGGCATACACATTATTTCACAGTAAAATCGAACCTATGAGGGTATGCACTAATTTTTTCACAATAAAATCAAACACATGAGGGCATACAATAATTTTTTCATATTAAAATCGAACCCATGAGGGCATACACTCATTATTTCACAGTAAAATCGAACCCATGAGGGCATGCACTAATTATTTCACAATAAAATCAAACGCATGAGGGCATACAATAATTTTTTCATATTAAAATCAAACTCATGAGAGCATATAGTAATTATTTCACTATAAAATCAAACTCGTGAGGGTATACACTAATTCTTTGACAGTAAAATTGAACGCACGAGGGCATACAATAATTTTTTCACATTAAAATCAAACCCATGAGGGCATATAATAATTATTTCACACATAAATCAAACCAATGAGGGCATATAATATTTTTTTCACAGTAAAATTGAACACACGAGGGCATACAATTAGTCTCAAACTGAAATCATTGAACATACGAACATGTCGGGTGAATAGAGTGGTAGATGCTACCTAGAAACATGCTTGCGGATGTAGAAGGGAAATTGCAATGTTGATGTTATGATTTTAGGGTTAAATGACTACCACTTATGCATGACATTGTACGTGTCTACATGGGCAAGGGTAGTAATTAAATGGCACTTGATATATTAAGTCACCCCACACTCTTGACTTTAATGTTAACATGTCTAGCAGGCCCATGCACACAGACACTTATAATTAGGTGTTATTTCATTTTGTAATTGGATATTTTTTTATTTTTATGGGGTGTTTAGTGAATGACTATTGGGGTCATAAGGGTCATGTTTAGGTTGACACTTTCAAATGATCATTTTTTAACCCTTTGATGCATAATCGAATCCACAGAATGTGTCATCCATGCCCAGAAGACAAATCAATAGCTTTAAGCAGTTAAATTACTTATAGAGAGAACCAAAACAAATCGTCAAAATTGGATGAACCATTTAAAAGCTTAAGATGCATGAAATTATCTATAAAGACAGATATTTCAAATAGTTTGGAAGGCAAAAAGAAGTGGAAAGTTATTGGACATCGCAGGAGCATGGAAAAGACTTCATAATTTAAGTCTACATGACACCATCTTGAAAAAGTATCTTTTGTAACTCACGACTGACTAGAAAAGTATTTAGCTTATTCCACACGTTAGGATTCATGGTCATCAACACAAAAATAATTCAAAAGAATCTTTAAAAAAGATAGGGACATGACGATTTCGTAGAAGCATGGAAAAAGAGAGCAGAGAAATCTTTATGTCCCATTAATTTCTAGCATGTAACACTGACAAGGATTTGGAAACCAATTCAATGAATTCGGAACTTTAATCCCAACCTTGTCCAACATGAATGGAAAATAAGAGGAAAAGAATAAGGTGCGTACCATCCACTCTTGCTAGTACAAAAGTATAAGTATCGTATCATCCACTCTTTCGCAGTGAAAATAATTCGTGGACAAGAATAAGGTGCGTACCATCCACTCTTTCGCATGGAAAAAGAGAGCAAATAAATCTTTATTCAATGAATTCACAACAACACCGCATATGTAATCCCAACTTTGTCCAACACGTATAGAAAATAATAAGGCGCATACCATCCATTCTTATAACAAAGAAATAATTATCCAACACGTATAGATTATTGCATACGCAGTGAAAATAATTCAAACAATACAAAGACATTTTCTATTCATTATGAATTGTATCACAGGAGCGTGGAAAAGGTTTGATAATTTCACTCTTTTCTAAGGCAGGAAAATGACTATTCCGTAAGAAGAGGGCAACTTCTATATTCATTTTTCATGATTTATTCCACATGCATACAAACTAGCTTACATATATTTGATTTTAATCAAATATATATATATATATATATATATATAAAATACGTCGAGAGATATCCTTCTAGAGGTGTCTATTAGAGTTTGGGATATATGATAAAAATAAGCGCCTCGAGAAGGATATCTCTCGGCGTATTATATATATCAAATATATGTAAGCTAGTAGCAGTCGCGACGCAACATGGGAAACAATTAAAAATTCAAAATAGAACTATATAATATTATATTATTAATGTTTGTTGCAATAATATGTAATATTATTATTGCAATTATTATTATTATTTTCTATTTTTTTGTGGAATAATATTATAATATACTATTATTTTTAATTTATATTGTTTTGATTATTATGATATTATTTTTATAATTTATTGAAAATAATATTCATAATATAAATTTGAAATATTTTAAATGTATTATATTATTATTTTAATTATTGTTAGTTATAATATTATTTTTATAGTTTTATTAGTAAAGTATAATACTATTATATCCTTATTTTGAAACTGTAATATTATTTTATAGTTATTAAGTGTATAATATCAAGGTTAGGGTTTAAATCTTGGTTAGAGGTAGGGTTAGGATTATGGTTATAGATAAGATTATGATCATGATAGAATAACAATTATGATAAGATATAGGTGAAAATTATGGTTAGGGTTAGGGCTAATATCATAGTTAGGTTTATGCTTAGGATTAGGATTAGGATTGGGGTTAATCTTAATGATTGTAATTAGGGTTAAGGTTAAAGACTATAATCATTAATTATAAATAAAATTAGGGTTAGGGTTATAATTATAATTAGGATTAGGGTTAGGGTTAGGGTTAAGATTGCAATCAAAGATAGTACGTGATGATAGCTATAAGAGTTAGGGTTTGGGTTAGAATTAGGGTTGGGGCTAGAATAGGATAGGGTTAGGGTTAGAATTATAATTAAGGTTAGGGTTAGGGTTATAATTATAATTAGTGTTATGGTTAAAGATTATAATTTCTAATTATAATAAAAATTAGGGTTAGGGTTAGTTTTAGGGTTAGAATTAGGGTTAGGGTTAGGGTTATAATTATAATTAGGTAGTATTATAATTATGATTATGGTTAGGGTTATAGTTAGGATTATAAGGTTATATACAATTAATAATTAGATATAAGGTTAGGTTAAAGATTATAATTAATAATTAGATATAAAGTTAGGTTTTGGGGATAAAGTCAAGCATAGGTTGGATTTACAATCAAGGTTAATTCAGGGTTATGGTTGAGGTTCAAAATAGGGTTTAAATAGTAACTACGGTTAAGGTTAATTTTAAGGTTAGGTTATTATAAGGGTTCAGTTATAGTTAGTATTACAATCCAATTGCAGTTTAATTAGTGTTAGAGTTTAAGTATGGTTAGAATTAGGGTTGTTATTCAACTACATTATTGTTAGGGTTAAATTAGTAGTATATTTCAATTAGGATTAGGGTTTGGAATATATTAGGGTTATGATTAGAGTTCAATTAGGGTTAGGGTTAAGTTTAGGCCTAGGATTCGATTATGGTTAGTATAAGGGTTAAGATTAGAATTATTATTAGGGCTAATGATATAATTACGTCAAGCATTAGGGTTACAGTTAGTGTTGGGCTTAGGATTGGGGTTAATCTTACTAATTATAATTAATAATTGTAAATAAAATTAGGGTAAAGGTTAGGGTTAGAATTATCACTAGGATTAGGGTTAGGATTAAGGTTAAGATTGCAATCAAAGATAGTACATGATGATAGCTATAAGAGTTAGGGTTTGGGGATAGAAAAGGGTTAGGGTCAAGGTTAGAATTATAATTAGGGTTAGGGTCAAATTTTGGGTTAGATATATAGTTAGGTTTAGGGTTAAAGATTATAATTATTAATTATGAATAATATTGAGGTTTTGATTATGATAATGATTAATATTAAGGTTTTGATTATGGAAATTTCTATAATGTGAGTGCATAAAAATCAAACATTATACTTATTTGATTTATATTAGCATTATTACGACAACAACTTTCAAGTCATTTGAATTTTGATTTTAGAATTAGTTAAAATGTGTAAAAATTGTAAAGATTTACAAAATATTAAATAATTAATATTAAAAATGAAATTCTTATCTATTGTGACAATTATTATTATTATATACATGAGCCTTATCAATACAACAATTTTTGAATCATTTGAAAAAATAAATTTATTGGTGGAGAAAATGTATAAAATAAACTATCGAACACTTAATAGTCATAGTAAAGTATGTAATAGTAATTGAGGAAATTTTGAAAATAATTTATTAAAACATTTCATAGAAATCAAAGCAAATTTGAACATAATTCATTAAGAAACAGAGTTTACAATCCAAAATTTTAATTTTTATTACTCAATCTAAAATTGACTACAATCATAATAGTTACAAAATTTAGTAGGCTCAATAATTGTCCATTGGTTTTTACACATTCCCTAATAGCACATAGTGCCCAGTTGGGCCATTATCTAACAACTACATAAAACTTTAATTTATTTAAGAAGTATTAAAGCTTGACCAAGAAGTAACTAAATGAATAACACTTCATTGTAATGATGTAAATACATAACAAATTCTTCAACGATGAGGATGGTATTCCGACCCTTGTTCTCAGAATGATCGCGATATACTTCTTTTAAAGAATCTAGAAATTTTTATGCTATTGCGGAAACTTCCTTAACTTTTGTTGCAACATCTTCCATTTTCAATATTTCCAATTCTTCAACATCATCTATCAATAAGACCATGTTTTCATATTCTTTGACAATTTTGTTGCAATAATCCAAAATTGTTCTCGCACATTTGTCCATATGGCTCTCAATGAATTCATTTGAATTCACAGATACATCTAGGCTTGCAACAACAATTTCTGATGCATTTTCAAAAACATCCATGTTTTGATTATTTGCTGAATATAAATAACATAAAATGGAAGTTTGTATTTTAGAATTATGGGAATGAAAATATCCATAAATAGTTACAACATAATATTAAAAAATATTAACATTTAGTAATAAAAAATATGCATAAAATAAACCATCGAACAGTTAATAGTCATAGTAAAGTATGTAATAGTAATTGAGGAAAATTTGAACATAATTTATTAAAATATTTCATAGGTTCTAAAGAAAATTCTAACATAATTCATTAAAAAATAGAGTTTACAATCCAAAATTGACTACAATCATAATAGTTACAAAATTTTGTAGACTCGCATTTAGGAGTCGATATCACTTTGTCTGATGGATTCCTCTCAATAATGGAGAGAATTTAAATTGTGTTTGATAGGATCAATAGTGGTTTGACCCTTGTCAGGTGGTTTTTGAAGGTCAACTTTATTTTTGTTTCCAAGTTGCTACGTTAAGTTTCTACTTAATTTTTTTAGTGGCGAGACTAAGGTTGAGTGTCGAACTTGGCAGCTCTAATAGCATATGTAACATCCCAAAACACTTAGTGGAAATTAAAAGAACAACTGATATGTATATTTAAGAAAATATTTTTTAACTAATATTCATTTTTTTGTTGAATAAATAACAATCAAGCAATGCAGTAGTTTTCTAAAATCTTTAATAGGCATTGAAT
This sequence comes from Cryptomeria japonica, assembly GCF_030272615.1. Taxonomy (NCBI): domain Eukaryota; kingdom Viridiplantae; phylum Streptophyta; class Pinopsida; order Cupressales; family Cupressaceae; genus Cryptomeria; species Cryptomeria japonica. The sequence continues at coordinate 597,513,096 of NC_081412.1, read as the reverse complement.
AAAAGTTGAACACGATGTATTACATAAACAAATAATACATGAACTCAATTTTCATTAAATAAAAATCAAATAGAACATTTTGCATCAACCTCTAATGATTTATTCGATAATCATTAAAGAAAATTTTAATTAAAACACATTACATCAAATTTTCTTCTAAAAATTCCAATTTGCTTTCTTCATCCATTGGCTTCCTATTTTCTTAAGGACTCTTTACATAAAGATTTTTTGAAGGTCCCACTGTAGTTGTGTCCATTGTCCTCCGATCCACTCTTGAGCGAGGCGTAGGTTAGTCTTAGGATAAGCTTTCATAGTACAAGTATCATGAAAGTATATTTGAAAGAGCTCCATCCCATCAAAAGGTGATATGAATTTGTTCATAACAACACCCCTCCACCAACAATCAGTGTCAAGTGCTTCTACTGCGAAGCTAGATGAGAGGTCAATGGGCATCTTCTTGCATGGTGGAATGGGTCTCGTATTTCTCAAATATACCTCCTCCAGCAATGCCTCCCTATTTGAACCCTCGGTAATGAATTTTTCATATTGAAAAAAGAATGTATTCTTTTTACAAATTAATGTATCATCCAGTTACAAGGGGTAAATTAGAAAAGTCTCTTTAGTATAATTTGAATTTATCTAGTGATGGAAAACTTTTACTATTGAAAGAGAGGTCACAAGGTCAAATCTCACCCGGAGGTTAGGTATGTACGTCTCTTTTATAGTGCAGTTAGTTAAGTACCTCTTGACAATTACCAAATTATATGCCCATATATAGATTGTTGGAATCTAACCAATCGTCATTTGTAGACTATATTGATAGATTGTTAATATATAGTGTAATGGATAAATTTATCTATATATTTTTATTTTTCAATTACAATATTACTAGCACTTACATTAGAAAAGAGGTGAAAGGCTTACATTGATAGATTATATGAATTAATATGATATAGAACATAATATTATATATGGTTTGGAGAGCTACTTTTGAAAGAATCGACTTGTTATGGAATTTTTTAAATCTAAAAAAGTGAAGTCAGTTATAATATGTTTTCTAATATTGTATATTAGAAAACAACATTCCACGATTAATAAGAGAATGCTTCTTTAAATATTTTACTTTAAGAATGATATGTAAGTTAGCACTTTAAACTTTTTTCTTATAACATAAAATTTAAGTATAATGTACAAGTCTTTATTAGCATATTTTCTTAGGGGATTCTAATGGTTTGTTTCAAATGGTTGTATCATGGGCATGACAAATTGTTGATGTTGAATACAGAGAGTTCATGTAGAGTCAAATTTGTGATTTTGCCTGTTGAAATCTCACTCATGGGTTTTCTTAACTTTAACCCTTTCTTAGGTTTTCAAATGTTGACTATTCCATCTATGGTTAATCTATTGGTTTTTGTTGGTTGAAGGCACTATTAACTAGTAATTGCACCAGAATGAGGTGCAAAGATTACACAAATAGATTATATAAGTTAATATGATAGAGTGCAATTTTATATATACATAGAATATACATTTAAATTAATTAAAATTCACATTTCCATTTTAATTTAATTTAGTTTCATTTATCATTTTTGTCATAACTTATTTTATACCAAGAATATTTTATTTTGAAATCTTTCCACCTACAAACCAATCAAATCCCTATATATATTTGAAAGCAATGGTCATTACGAGGTTGAGCATTTAATTTCTAGGTATGGAAGATTCTTAGCCTACATTAGTAACTTTTACCATCACTATGGTAAATAGTATAAAAAATCATTAATTTAGCAAAGTAAATTTGAACATTGGGTGAATTGTTTTTAAATTCTAACATAAATGCTATCTTCCACTTTAATGAGGATTATTATGACTCACACAATTATTTAATAAATATTTATATTTTATTTTAAATTGTATAATTTTTTTTAATATAAATATATTAATTGATTAAAATATACATATTTATTTATTATGCATTTTTCTCCTCTTTTTTATTCTATACAAATATTTTTTAAAATATCATTTAAGATAATTTACTTGTATGCTAAACAAACTATAACAAACTTGCTTCTTGAAACCAAACAACCTAATTTTAATGGCAAAATTGCCTCGTGGAATGATAGCACCATCATGTGCGTCAAGGGCCATAGTAGGATTTTCACCTATGTGAATTGATCTTGAGACCTCTTTATGGGTACGACAACATGAAAACTCATCATCTACACAATTCCTTGAGGGCATTTTCAATTCAAATGAGTTCCCACAGCCCAAAATTAAAACAAAACAACTTTAGTGAAAAAAAATTAGCAAGTAAATACTCAATCAATAATGTTTTTATATAAATAATTAAATTTAGTAAATTACAATATTCTCTTATCTTACTATCATTCTAATGATGGATCATGGAGTTTGATCTGAAATGCTAGTAATATTAAAAATTCACATGGTCAAATCCAGAAATTACTTAGCAACATTGATATAGACTATGCAAATCTCATGCTTCTAATTACAATATTCATTAAAATAAAGTTAACTTTTATATTAAAGTAAAATACGATTCATTTTTCTCACAGTAACTTTTAAAAGTTTTATAATTTATTGGTCTCTTATCATCATTTTCTATATTTATTAGAAAATTTTGATGTGCAATTTTAATGAAAGATATGATAAATTCATTAAATTAATCTTTTTTAATAATAAGATGTTGACAAAGAATAAAATTTTGTACTTCCTTTTTTTAAATTACTTCAAAATTGTAGTGTTTAGAATATATATTTTGAAAAAATATTAATTTTTTAACTTCATAAATTTATTTTAGATTGATAAAAACAAAAAATAAATTGTTAAAAAATGAATCTATTTTTGAAGGTAACTTTAAATTAAAAAATAATAATTAAAAATAATTTCACAAGACAATTATAATAAAAAATCACAAATTTGGAAACATATTTCTTCATCACTCTAATATATATTTTGCTGGCTTGATGATGATTTGTAATATATTCATCATATGTTGTCATTGATGAAACACATACACACACATATGTTCATATTGTCTACCGGTGTAACTTTAAGTTGTTTACACTACAATCAGTATACTAAAGGTTTATCTCTAACCAGTACTTTGTGACAACCAGTATGTGCATTAGAGACAACCAGTGAATATTCATTATATGGCATCAAGATAAAGATCAAGCAGAGATCATGTCAGAAGATTCAAGGATAACAGTTCATATGTTTAACTCAAACCGGTATTGATTGTACCAACCGGTATTCGGTGATTTTGTGATGAGTTACCACAAATCGTGATGAGTTATCCCACTGACAAATTTTTCATAGTTATTTTGTGATGAGTTATGATCACTTGACTAGATACAGTGCACCTAGGAAATTGTTTTATGATTTCCTTAGGCCGACATGAAATCTAAGTGTCTATATATTGACATCTTAGTAAATTATTTTGTATGCATGAAGAGCGAAAAGATTTTTATTGTATGCGAGAACAAAATTGCTAAGTTGAAGAGTGTGTTGAATATCAGTGTTGAAATTATTTAGAAGAATCTGATCAAGCAAGTATTGTGCTACTTAGACAGATCAAACTATTCCTATTGTTTTCCAACAATCACAGCAGAAATCAAATCTCCTAACCGGGTAAGCTCTAACAAGCTTCTATGTTCAAATCCTTTAACAAGGTGATTCATTAGTTTGGATTCAGAAATCCTCCATTGAGGTTACTCCTAAAAGGGTATAAGTTTCTAATCAAGCTTTGGGATCTCTAACAAGATTCACTCCTAGCAGAGCACATTATAGACCCTAACTGGTCAGTTATATATTACTGCTAAGAGTTAACTTGTGAGTTCCATCTCACCATGGTTTTTACCTATTTGGGTTTTCCATGTATAATTACTTATGTTATGGTGGATGCTTTACTTATTGTGGATGATGTTATATCATTTTGGATTATATGCATTTTACTTAAAAGCTCTGTCAAGTTCATCTACCGGTTACCAGCTGAAGTAGTTTCATTTTTGGTGTCACTGATTCACCCCCCCCCCTCTCAATGCTTTTCAAGTCCATCAATTGGTATCAAAGCCTAACTTCTGTGAAGCCTAATCTCTTAGAAGGAAGTCTTGAAACCACCATGGGGGACATGAGCTACCATGAGATGGATAGAGAGCTAGAAGCTAGCAGAAATGGGATTGAAACTCTAAGGGTCAAACTAAAAGCTTCACAAACCAAAAGAAGAGAGCTTACTGAACAACTATTGGAGATATCAGATAAGAGTTCTTTAGATGAAGCCAATATTGATGCTTTGGTTGAGGAGGTTGAAAAACTCAATGGTGAAAAGCTAAATCTGATGAGAGAGCTAGAAAGTCTTACTATCTGGGTATGTGCAGGATCATGGTGTGCCAAAACAGGCCCTTAAGTGGCAATGAAATTTCAGAAAATTAGAGTTATGCAACTTGACATGAAAATTTGAATAAGTTGTGAACATTATTTTTAAAATATGTTAGAAGAGAATATATAGAAAATTGAATGTAGTTTCTAAGCTACTAGTTGTTTTTTGGAAAAAAAAATCCTATTTGATGAAAATTTCAAATTTCAATGGAGTGGTACTAAAATTTTAAGAAAAAAATAAGAAGTAGACGTATGTCTGACCACCCTAATCACAATCAAATCATAATATTTTTTTATAATATTTATAATATAAGTAATAGACTCATGTCCAGATGTGACACATATTTGTTTTTAATTTTTTATAAAGTAAATAATTATTTATGATTTTTTTACTACAACTTTTCAGAAATTCAAAAACTCCTACGTCTGACCACCTTAACTTGGTGAAAACATTATGAAATTTTTTTTTTTTAATTTTATCCTATAGTAGATGAAGCATAGGATGTGATTCATGTTTCAGATTCAAAAAATGTTATACAGTTTGAAAGTTATGAGTGTTTTTCAATCAATCCATCAATCAGAACTATTGTCAGAATTCAATTAGAAAATAAATAATAACTATTTAATAAAGTCAAAATAAGACAAGCCTTATATTGTTGGAAAGTTGGGAACATCCTTAAAAAACCCTTTTTGTTTTATCAATTTTAGCTACAAAAAAAATTCATCAGCCACTAGTGTAAAGTCTAGAAAATCAAGGACTACTAAAAAAACAAGTTTTTTCCATTGACTTTCCACGCCCGTCACTTCAAAGCCAAATCCCAAAGCATTCTCGAGCTGAAATTTAAAATTTGAAAATTTTACAACACAAATCGGATATCCGATATCCGATTTTAATAAGTAAATTCTCTAACTAAATTTGCACATAATTAATCTAATGTTTATTAATATATTCATATATAATATTTTAACATATTAATTTATAAATAAATTAGTATATGATATTAGGCAGAGAGAGAGAGAGAGAGATGGGGATGGGGAAGGGAGATAGATAGAGAGAGATTAGGGGAGAGAGAGTTAGATGGAGAGATTAGGGGATAGGGAGAGAGAGATTAGGGGAGAGAGAGATTAGGGGAGAGGGGGAGAGGGAGAGAGAGATTAGGGGAGAGAGAGAGATTAGGGGAGAGGGGGAGAGAGAGAGATTAAGACACCAAATTGTGTCGTTATGGGTCATATGGTGTCCTGTGACCCATTAGGACACAATATGACCCATAACGACCAAATATGGTGTCCTAAGGGGTCATATGGTGTTCTAAGGGGTCGTAGGACACCATATGACCCCTATGGATAGCATAGGACCCCTTATGATACCATATGGTGTCGTTAGGGGTCATATGGTATCCTAAGGTGTTGAAGGACATAATATGACCCCTTCAAACACCATAGGACCCATAACGACCCAATATGGTGTCATAACGGGTCATATGGTGTCCTAAGGGGTCATAAGGGTTCATGGGACACCATATGACCCCTAAGGACAACATACGACCCCTTATGACACCATATGGTGTTGCTAGGGGTCATATGGTGTCCATAGGGGTCATATTGTGTCCTAAGTGGTCATATGATGTCTTAAAGGGGTCATATGACACAATATGATCCATTAGGACATAATATGACCCATAATGACCCAATATGGTGTCTTATGGGGTCATATGGTGGCCTAAGGGGTCGTAGGACACCATATGTCCCCTATGGACACCATAGGATCCCTTATGACACCATATGGTGTTGTTAGGGGTCATATGGTTTCCTAAGGGGTCATAGGACATAATATGACCCAAAGCGACCTAATATGGTGTCATAAGGGGTCATATTGTGTCCTAAGGGGTCATATGATGTCTTAAAGGGGTCATATGACACACTATGACCCATAACGACCAAATATGGTGTCTTAAGGGGTCATATGGTGTCCTAAGGGTTCCTAGGATACCATATGACTACTAAAGACACCATAGCACACCTTATGACACCATGTGGTGTCGTTAGGGGTCATATGGTGTCCTAAGGGGTCGTAGGAGTTAATATGACCCCTTAGGACACCATATGACCCAAAGAGACCAATATGGTGTCATAAGGGGTCATATTGTGTCCTAAGGGGTCATATGATGTCTTAAAGGGGTCATATGACACAACATGACCCATTAGGACACAATATGATTCATAACAACTAAATATGGTGTCTTAAGGGGCCATATGGTGTTATACCGGTCATAGAACACCATATGATCCCTATGGACACTATAGGACCTCTTAAGATACCATATGGTGTCATTAGGGGTCATATGGCATCCTAAGGGGTTGTAGGACATAATATGACCCCTTAGGACACCATAGGACCCATAACAACCCAATATAGTGTCATAACAGGTCATATGGTGTCCTAAGGGCTCATAAGGGTTCATGGGACACCATATGACCCCTAAGGACAATATACAACCCCTTATGACACCATATGATGTCGTTAGGGGGCATATTGTGTCCATAGGGGTCATATTGTGTCCTAAGGGGTCATATGTCTTAAAGGGGTCATATGAAACAATATGATCCATTAGGATACAATATGACCCATAACGACCCAATATGGTGTCATAAGGGGTCATATGGTGTCCTAAGGGGTTGTAGGACACCATATGACTGCTATGGATGCCATAGGACTTCTTATGACACCATATGGTGTCGTTAGGGGTTATATGGTGTCCTAAGAGGTCGTAGGACATAATATGACCCCTTAGGACACCATATGACCCAAAGTGACCCAATATGGTGTCATAAGGGGTCATATTGTATCCTAAGGGGTCTTATGACACAATATGACCCATTAGGACACAATATGACCCATAACGACCAAATATGGTGTCCTAAGGGGTCATATGGTGTTCTAAGGGGTCGTAGGACACCATATGACCCCTATGGATAGCATAGGACCCCTTATGATACCATATGGTGTCGTTAGGGGTCATATGGTATCCTAAGGTGTTGTAGGACATAATATGACCCCTTCAAACACCATAGGACCCATAACGACCCAATATGGTGTCATAACGGGTCATATGGTGTCCTAAGGGGTCATAAGGGTTCATGGGACACCATATGACCCCTAAGGACAACATACGACCCCTTATGATACCATATGGTGTCATTAGGGGTCATATGATGTCCATAGGGGTCATATTGTGTCCTAAGGGGTCATATGATGTCTTAAAGGGGTCATATGAGACAATCTGATCCATTAGGACATAATATGACCCATAAGAACCCAATATGGTGTCCTAAGGGGTTGTAGGACACCATATGACCCCTATGGACACCATAGGACCCCTATGGACACCATAGGACCCCTTATGACACCATATGGTGTCATTAGGGGTCATATGGTGTCCTAAGGGGTCGTAGGACATAATATGACCCCTTAGGACACCATATGACCCAAAGTGACCCAATATGACCCCTAATCTCTCTCTCTCCCTCTCTTCCTCCTCTCTCTCTCCCCTAATCTCTGTCTCTCTCCCTCTCTCTCTGTCTCTCTCCCTCTCCTCCTCTCTCTATTTCTCCCCTAATCTCTCTCTCTCTCTCTCTCCCCCTAATCTCTCTATCTCTCTCTCTCTCTCTCCTCTCTCTCTATCTCTCTCTCTCTCTCTCCCTCTCCCCAATCTCTCTCTCTCCCTCTCCTCCTCTCTCTCACTCTCTCTCCCTCTCTCCCTCTCCTTCTCTCTCTTTCTAAAATATGACTAATAAGATTGGATATCAGATTTAATCAGATATCTGATTTCTGCCATTGCCATTAATGTGGCAACAACAAAAAAAAAGGGCAGCAATGGGAAAATTTTTTGGGACTACAAATTTATACATTAAAATCGGATATCCGATAAAATCAGATATCCAATTTTATCGAATATCCAATTTTTGTAAATAAAAATGAGCCTTGTGGGACATTTTTTGGATTCTGGGAGATTCTTAAAGTCAAATCTTACATTGCCAATCATTTAGGAGCATTTGTGTGGAGGTAAATGGGGAGTAGTAGTCGTCGTAAGTCTAAACGCAAAAGAAAACTTTCAAATGACCAAATTGAAGTGTATAGAGAAAGAGATAGAGAATGTCATAGGAGGAGAAGACAAGGTATGTTAAATATTGCTAAGGTTACTTCAAGTGAAGAGAAAATTGAATTTGAAAATGTGTCACAAGTTATTGAAAATGAAAATGTATATTTTGAAATTTAAAATTTTGAAAATGTTGAAAATGTTGAAAGTGATAATGAAAATGCTCAACATGTGGAAAATTTTGACATAGCAGGTGAAAATGTGGAAAACTTTGACATTGAAGGTGGAATTTCTCAACCAAGTGAACCATATGTAACACCTAATTACTTTAGAAATGAAGACCCTCTCATGGATGAAAGACAAATTCCAAATCCAAGACCTTCAAGAACCCCAAAATGGTTATTTGAAATCGATGAGAAGATTATTGCGAATCTTGAAGGCAAGAGGTCAACAAGAACTGTTTGGTTGTGGGCTACACAACTTTTCAACCAAAATTTTAGCAATAAGACATTGACCGAGCAATTCCAACTCTTTGTTCAATTGCTAAAGATGATAAAGATGAGACCATTGCTAAAAAAATTGAAGATTTGTATTGACAAGAAGATGGAGAGAAATTCTATTATTGCAAAAAATCTATTTGACGCTCTCAATTATATTGGAAAGAATACCAAAGAAAGAGATAAGAGAGTAGCTTGAAGAGTGATTACAACCTCCTTAGTAAGCCATCAATTGAGGAAGGCTCATCAAATGAGACAAACTTGTGTTGATTTTAACATAAACCGTAAAACTTTCGATAGAGCACTTGCACGAAGACAAAGACTTGACAATCCACTTCAACAACATACATGGGCTTTTGGTGGGAGGCTTCCACGTGTTGATAGAAAGTTGAATGACAATGTGAAGGAGGAGATTCAACAATTTTGGCACTCTAATTCTAGAGTGTCACCTAATGTAAAGGACATTTTGAAATTTAGAATTGACAACCGAGACCACACATCACTTAGGGTGCTCAAGGGAGGATGCCACTAGGGTATGACCCCGAGCGTTCGACTGAGTATGGGGGAAAAATAGGAGTGTGCATAGGGTAATAATGCCTAACTAGACATTTCAAAGCTGATGGTTCATCATCATGATGAGCTGAATGAGAAATTGGCCATGCAACAACATTCGATTGAATGAGACTGATGATTTTTTTGGCAACCAAATTTTTTTTCCCATAATAAAACCATAGGGAAACTTGAAAAATCAAGATAGGCTTTTGTAGGGACCCCTCTCATGGCCCTGTAGGTTCAAACAAATCATTCGTAGGTGCCATGGATTTCGAGTTAGGGCCCATCAAAGTTTGACAATTTTTACCACTTAGGGCGCTCAAGGGATGACTTTGGTAGGGTATGACCTCGAGCGTTCGACCGAGTGGGGGGGCCAAATAGGAGCATGCATAGGTTAATAATGCCTAACTAGAAATGTTAGAGCTGATGATTCATCATCGCGATGAGATGAACAAGAAATTGGCCACGCGACAACATTCGATTGAATGAGACTGACGATTTTTTTGCCAACCGAAAAATTGCTGCCCTAATAATACCATAGGGAAACTTGAAAAATTGAGATAGGCTTTTGTAGGGACCCCTCTCATCGCCTCTTAGGTTTAAATAGATCATTTGTAGGTGCCACGGATTCTGAGTTAGGGCCCATCAAAGTTTGACAATTTTTAGCACTTAGGGCCCTCAAGGGATGACGTCGGTAGGGTATGACCTCGAGTGTTTGACCGAGTGGGGGGAAAAAATAGGAGCATGCATAGGGTAATAATGCCTCACTAGACATGTCAAAGTTGATGATTTGTCATCGCGATGAGATGAATGAGAAATTGGCCACGCGACAACATTCGATTGAATGAGACTGACGAATTTTTTGCCAACCGAAAAATTGCTGCCCTAATAAAATAGTAGGGAAACTTGAAAAATTGAGATAGGATTTTGTAGGGACCCCTCTTGTGGTCCCATAGTTTCAAACAGATCATTCACAAGTGCCACGGATTCTGAGTTAGGGCCCGTCAAAATTTGACAATTTTTAGCACTTAGGGCACTCAAGGGATGATGCCAGTAGGGTATGACCCCAAGCATTCGACCGAGTGGGGGGGAAAAATAGGAGCATGCATAGGGTAATAATGCCTAATTGGACATGTTATAGCTGACGGTTCATCATCAAAATGAGCTGAATGAGAAATTGGCCATGCGACAACATTTGATTGAATGAGACTGATGATGCTTTTGCCAACCAAAAAATTGCTGCCCTAATAAAAACATAGGGAAAATTGAAAAACCAAGATAGGGTTTTGTAGGGACCCCTCGCGTGGCCCTGTAGGTTCAAACAGATCATTCATAGGTGCCACAAATTCCTATTTAGGGCCCATCAAAGTTTGACAATTTTTAGCACTTAGGGTGCTCAAGGGATTATGCCGGTAGGGTATGACCCCGAGCGTTCGACTGAGTAAGGGAGAAAAATAGGAGCATGCATAGGGTAATAATTCCTAACTAGACATGTTGGAGCTGATGGTTCATCATCGTGATGAGCTAACAAGAAATTAGCCATGCGACAACATTCGATTGAATGAGATTGATGATTTTTTCGCCAACCGAAAAATTTCTGCCCTAATAAAACCATAGGGAAACTTGAAAAACCAAGATAAAATTTTGTAGGGAATGCTCTCATGGCCCCATAGGTTCAAACGGATCATTCGCAGGTGCCACGGATTCTGAGTTAGAGCCTGTCAAAGTTTGACATTTTTTAGCACATAGGGCATTCAAGGGACAACGTCGGTAGGGTATGACCTCGAGCATTCGACCAAGTTGGGGGGAAAATAGGAGCATGCATAGGATAATAATGCCTAACTTGACATGTCAAAGCTTACGGTTTGTCATCGTGATGAGCTGAACGAGAAATTGGCCACACGACAACATTTGATTGAATGACACTGATGATTTTTTCGCCAACCGAAAAATTGCTGCCCTAATAAAACCATAGGGAAACTTGAAAAACAAGATAGGATTTTGTAGGGACCCCTCTCATGGCCCTGTAGGTTCAAACAGATCGTTTGCATGTGCCATGGATTTTGAGTTAGGGCCCGTCAAAGTTTGATAATTTTTAGCACTTGGGGTGCTCAAGGGACGATGCCGGTAGGGTATGACCCCGAGTGTTCGACCGAGTGGGGGGGGGAATAGGAGCATCCATAGGGTAATAATGCCTAACTAGACATTTCATACTTGACGGTTCATCATCATGACAAGATGAACGAGAAATTGGCCATGCGACAAGATTCGATTGAATGAGACTGATGATTTTTTCGCCAACCAAAAAATTGCTGCCCTAATAAAACCATAGGGAAAATTGAAAAATTGAGATAGGCTTTTGTAGGGACCCCTCTCATGGCCCCATAGGTTCAAATGGATCATTTTTAGGTGCCACAAATTCTGAGTTAGGGCCTGTCAAATTTTGACAATTTTTAGCACTTAGGGCACTCAAGGGATGACGTCAGTAGGGTATGACCCCAAGCGTTCAACCATGTGGGGGGGGGGGGAAATAGAACCATGCATAGGGTAATAATCCCTCACTAGACATATCGGAGTTGACAGTTCGTCATCGCGATGAGCTGAATGAGAAATTGGCCACGTGACAACATTCGATTGAATGAGACTGACGATTCTTTCACCAACCGAAAAATTGCTGCCCTAATTAAACCCCGAGTGTTTGACCATGGTGGGGGGAAAAATAGGACCATGCATAGGGTAATAATGAATTGTATTGTTCATTAAATGAATTGTATTGTTCATGAATTATATTGTTCATTAAATGAATTGTATTGTATTGTTCATTAAATAAATTATATTGTTCATTATACAAAAAACACTTACGATGAAATGAAATGAATTGTATTCTTCATTAAATAACCATTATTAACCACTATTAATTATTGGAATGAAGATTAAAGATTTCCATGATAACACCATGCACAGATGAGTAATAATTTATATGATCTAGTATCAACTTCTATATATATATAAATGTCAAATGATTACAAATGTATGTCCATACACAAATATTGCATACACACCAACTAAAACAAAATGTATGTCTAAATACGTGAATGTATGTCCATATACAAAATATACATGCCAACTAGACATGTAAGCATCCAAAAACTATCTATAACATCCTAAGTTGTTGATGGATCATCAAAATCGATCCTCTTTGCCGCACTGCTCAGCTTTGAAGGATCCTGCACAAGAAAAACAAACCATGATTAATATTTGTTATATTATATAATTGACATTCAAATAGTTAACATAAAAATGAACTATAATTGAACTATTCATGTTTATCTCATCTCCACATTTTCTCTTCAGCTTTGTAGGACTCTTGATGTATGTCTTCTGTAGAGGAGGTATGTTTTCAATATTTTCATACACAACCTACATATGTTCAAAAACATGACATTGATACAAGTTAGAATATAATTGTCACTAATAATAACAAATTATATCTACTAAACACATAATAAAATAAACACACATCTACTCAAGGCATCTCTTCTTCTTCTTCATCTTCAGGTATACTGGGTGTAGTCATCAAGGATGTGAAGCCAAGAATTCTCTGTACATATACACAACAAGTATATGAAACTATCAATCTATGTCTAGATGTGTCTAATCACTATAAGTTATTTAAACTATTCATTCAATCATATTTGCATTCAACTACCTTTCCCTTGTCTCCAACTACACTACCAGATCCTAAATCACATTGCCCCGCACTCGTGCTGGTTGTGCCCTACAAGAGTCAAGCTATCAAGGCCAAATGACTAGGTGCAATAATATATGTACCGTCAAGCTATCAAGGCCAAATGAAATGGCCGACAAGGTGCCCTCCTAAATCTATCTCAACTCCTCCTCGGTCATCAACTATTAAATAGACCATGTAAATAAAAATTAGTACTTAATATTATCTAGATTATAAATATTCATTTAAAATATAACATGAGCTGTGAAAATACAAATCTTACCACTACATCATCAATGTATGATGATGGTGCCTCCTCACCTCTACCATGTGAGGACTCCCCAGGGTATCCTCCAGTCTATGTCATAACATCTGGTGCATCATGCATCTCATGCACCTCATAATCTGCACTATCCACAGGAGGATCAATGGGCTATCCAACTGGACCCAAGCATACGTGCCCACACATGACACAACTATGGGGCATGCATATGTGTAGAGACAAGGATGACATGTCAGTGCCATTGGATGCACCACTACCATCAAAAGTAGGTTGAGCTACTGACCCAACCTGAGAAACCAAAAGGCTACTCAAAGAGTGAATAGTCGATATGGTCCATGAAGCCGCCTCATAAACAATATCTGGATGCTACACTAGAGGTGGGGGATCAACCAGAGGAGGGGGGAAATATGGGCCCTGGACTACTCTGACTGCCCCAGGTCTATTTTGGGGCATACCTAGACCTACACCCTGGAAAGGTTGGATGTCAAAGTAGTTCACATGTTTGCATAAAACAAACTCAGCATACAATTTTTTTATGAAATAGAAGGGGACATCAAGATTGTTGTTGGGTGCTTTGTCAAAACCCATCCACCAACGATCCCAAAATTTTTTTACAATACCATCATGTGTACACCATTTAATAGAAAGTTTGGTTTTTTTGGGGTCTACGGGTTGACCAGTGCGAGGATTCACAAACAATGAGGTGATATCAAATTTTGATATCTCGAGATCCTTGATATCCTTATATGACAAGCCATCCACATATTTTTCCCTCGTAGAATCTCACCACAAAAGGGTGGCATTGTGCTCCTCCGTCATGATCGACATGAGAGGATCAAACATTGGGTTTAGACGATGGATCCTATGATATACATCTACAATCCCCCTCAATTCATTCAAATTTTGTGCAATCAAATCCTGAATGGAGTGGGGGATTGGCAAAGGAGGGTTTGGTTGTTGCAGTTGTGGTTCATCAATGTTTTCATTGTTATCCCCCATTTTTAACCTAATTGAATGTAAACAATTCAATTTAGTTAACAAATTTAAACAATTTTGTATTTGATTTAAAAAAACCTAGTTTTCATGAAAAAAACCATATTTTCAATGAAAAATCAAATAAACATTAACAAAAAATACAAAAAATGAATGAAAGTGATTGAGAACAATAAAATTCTTACCTTTCGATCTATTTTTAAGCAATTTTTGGCCAAAACACCAGATATCGGGTACAATCGGATATCAGATTTTTACAAATATGCACAGCCCGTGAATTAAAAATGACTCACGGGCTTTCACAGTCGAAATATATTTGTCTTAGAAAATCAGATATCCGTTTTTTATACTTAAATTATTTTAAAATAACATTATATTATATAATATAATAATATAAATAATATATTATATAATACGTATTGTATTATATTATAAAATATAATTTTATAATATATAATATATAATATAATATAATAATATATTATATAATATAATAAGATATTATATAATACATATTATATAATATATTATTATATTAGAATATAATATTCTATAATATATATAATATAATATATTATTATATTATAATATAATATTATATAATATTTATAATATAATATACTATTATATTATATAATTATATAATTATATAATATATAATATATTATATAATTAAATAATATATAATATATTATATAATTATATAATATATAATATATAATATATATTATATATTATATAATATGTAATATATAATATGACATTATAGATTATATAATATATTTTTTAATTTAAAATTACAAATAAAAATCGGATATTCGATTTGCTTAGGTAATTTCCATGCCAAGGTGTACTGACACCCAGGCCAAGCAAAAAGTCAACATGGATTTTTGCGTTTTTAGGCGAGTGGAGAAGGCTATTTTTTCACATTGCCACTTTTTGGCCCCCCATGATCCTGCACTAACCCATCTGCATGAGTCGGGAACTAGAAGCCAGAAGAACTACTGAAAATCTTATCAAGGAAAGAGATCATGAGATTTCCAAGATCAAGCGAGAAAATGCTATCTTCCATGAGTATTCGAATTCTGAAAGAGAAGAGAAGGAAAATGAAGATCTCACCACACAGCTTACTGAAGCAAATGAGAAGTTGGACAAGTTCATCAAAAGTTCTATCTTGTTGGAGGAACAAATTCAGTCTCAAAGGATGAAAGGTGATACATTTGGGCTTGGTTTTCACACATCTGAAAAAGGTGAATCCTCTGATACCAAGAGCAGCACTCCTAAGAATAAATCTTCTCCTAAGGTTAAAAATCCTACCGGTAAGAAGGTCTTTAAACTTGTTTGATTTGTTTGCCATAAACCTGGTCACACCGCAAATGTTTGTAGAGATAAGCCTAAAAGAAATGCAAGCTACAACACTAATGCTAGGTATGTGTCTAAGAAATTTGAAGGTCATTTCTTCACATGTAGAATGTATGGACATAGATCAATTGAGTGTAAATATGGAGCAAATGACCCTATTCCGCTTATGCATCCAAGACCAAATGGAAACTAGATGAGGAATTTTGACAACCGGGTCAACAAGAACTGGCAAAGACCCTACGACAACCGGTTTAGTCCATTTGAGATGGAAAGGTAACAAATATCATTTGCACCATTTGTAATAACTTTGGCCATGTGGCTATGAACTACAAAAGAAGAACTGGGAGAGGAAATGCAGGACCTTGGAAATCATCTGGTGTAATGCCCCGCCAAGAAACCCCGAAGGGATAAAGCTAAAACACATGAATGAAGTGCAATATATTTTTTTTTAAAAATTAAACACAACACAATGATACAATGAGATATCAAAGTTCAAATTACACAGCAGAAGACAACAACTAACACCTAAAGGGTTACCCAACGTGATTAATTAATTCCACATTTAGCTTAACTCACACTAATTAATCTAATAAGTTGATTATCTTAATAACGAGATAATTCTTAAACAAGGATAATTCTCTCAACAAGATGAAAATATAGATCACAAGATAAGGTTCATCCATTAAGATTTATCTTTACCCTTCATTCATACTTTTCATTAAAATATAAGTCATGCATCTAATTTATTAACGCACTTGAATGTCATCATAAGCTAATGAGTTATTTCCATGCATACTTAATTTCATTAACAATAACTGAATGCATCCTATTGCTCTAATCTGCAGTCTTCCATGATCCAATTACTACATTTAAAAGGCAACTGCATACATGCATTTAAGATTAAGTTCTTCTAATCCACTTTATACATTCAACATAATGTCATCTATACATGCTAAAACTGAAAAAGGAAACATAAGAACATAAGCATCACATAACACCAAATTGATCTCAGAATTCTCCCCTAGAGGGCTACATCTCTAGGTCCGCTCAACTGCAAGACCCCTCTGATAATTAAATAATAGGAATGAATACATAAGGTTGAATCCTTCCATCAAGGTGAACATAACCAATATACAACGACCGCATCAGGTCAATAAATACATAAATGATCCCTGAATAGGAAAGGATCCAACTGAACATGATCGAAGCAAATACAAAGGTCCATTGGAGCATCTGCAAAACTTAGTCATCGCAACCCAAGGTCTAGCATGAAACCAGGTACTCACAAGGAAATAAGCAACAAGATGACTCCACAAAAGTGCTCCTATCAAGACAATACAACAACACACTAGCGGACGTAGGGACAAGTGTCATCACACAACCTAGTATGGTTACCATGGCAGGTCTTCATAGGTTCCGGCCCCATACACTAGGTTACCCTAGCAACCTAATCCAAACCCCTGGCCCATCCAAGCCTCATGTGTACCAACACATCCTCTCGTGAAGACAAGGATGATGGTTTTCCATTTCAGGCCTTCTTGCAGCATGTCAAGTCTGTGTTAGCACTCATCCCATGTGTGAGGCACAATTATCTTACTTAGTGATTCATTAACATCATGCTAATATACTATTAGGTTATCACTTATTAGACACACTTCTGATGGGTTACCCAACAACCACTTTGGGCATGACCCCCAATCGAAAGCCACTTTCCTATACGACACTAGACTATACTCAAACAAACTTGATAAACCAATGAATACACATGGTCAAGCAAATGAAATTCAAAATGGAAGGAACAACCATTTGGTCAACATGACTTCATATGAGGTGCACTAACTGATGGTACTCTAACTAGAGGCCCGACCAACTATGGTCCACCACAAACCATCATTCGAGACTTGCATAAAGGATATGACCAATTACGACACCACCACAAAACACTAGTCAAACTTGAGACTGAGGACTGAAATAGGTATCCCAAATCAACCATACAATAGGGTCCAATCAAACAAATCAAGGTTTGCCATTACTTAAGCAAAAGTGAATATAGAAATGAAACTTGCATAGGCAACAATTGGTAGGTACAATCTTTTCCCATGTTGATCTAAACATAAAATTTGATCAAGTTTTCTAAATGATATAAGTTAGATTGCAGTTATCTACCTCATCTAGGTACAGATCATTCTTGGTTTTCTAACTCTCTAAGTTTCATATGCATTGAACATACATAAATGCGTCCTTACGAGTTTTAAACCAAATTCACATTATATAAATAATCTATACGTAGAACACCCACTGAAATAAAGTCAAATATTCAAATTATCCAACCAACACCTGATATCCATTTTTCCAAATAAAACATCATTTCGTCTTGAGTTGAATGCAATAATTTCTCATCTCTAGCAACACAAATATACACTTTCCAAAAATGGAAAAATACATTTAAAGAAATTATAGAAATGGATAAACATTTCCCCATGAAAATAATTCCCTTGCATATATTTAAAACAATTACACCATCCAAGATATTAATTAGCATATATATAAATATCTATATATACCTAACTTAATAAAATAATTAACTGAACAATAACTATAATTCATTGAAAATATACGCCAAAAGGAATCGTCAATTAATATATAATTAATAATATATATTAATATATAAATTATCTTAATTAATATATATTTTAAAATATACATTAATTAATAATTAATAATTAATATATAATAATAATAAAATATATTAATTAAAACTTAACAACAAATTTATTAATTTAAAATTTAATAACAAATATATTAATTTAAAATTTAATATATTTTATTTTTTTTAAACTAAAAAAAATAATTAAAAAAAAAGGGCGTCAAACCCAAGGGCTGTCGCGAGCCCATCTCCCACTCATGGGAGTGGGGTGGTTGTCCCCTAGCTGCAGGGCGGCGCCACCGCGATGGACGCAGGTCCCGCGGTGCCCACGCAATGGACGTGGGGGAACCTGTGGCCACCGCGGGGGTTGTAGCTCCCTGCAGCCACCGCGAGGGTCGTTGTTCCCTGCGACCAACGCAAGGGTCACAAACCTTGCGGCCGCTGGCATAAAGGTAGGCCCCCGCAGGCTGTGTTTCGCGCAGGGGGAGGAGGCATGGGTTGAGCCTCGGCTCCCTGTCCTCCAACCACAAAAGATTTTTTTATTTTTTTTTTTAAATAAAATTGATTTCGATTTAATAATTTTTGTTTTACGTAATTTTTTTTATTTTTTTTTAAGGGCAAACCCCCAATTTCTAAAAACAGTCTCATACTAAGACTATAACAGATTTTTTTTTTTTAAAACACTCAGGTTATCAATTTCTCAAAAATTGATGAATATTCAAAACCCACAAGTAAATTTCTTCAACCAAAACCCATATTTGGGAAAAAGGAACAATTTTAAACACAATGATTCAACCATTTTTGGCAAGAACACAAGTTAAAATGCATAGTTTTAAAATCACAAACCCAAATTAAATCTACAATCAATTTGAATGTTTTGTTTTTAACAACAAGCATTTTTCTTTCAACCAACAATCCATTTTTTTGGCAACAAGGAAGACAAATAAGATAATTCCTACCTCCATACGCAATCTTGGAAGAGATTTGAAGGAGAGCCCAACCTGCAAGCTCCAGAAAAACTTTTTCCTCCCAAAACCCCCAAATTTTTCCATCCAAAAATATTTTTCCAAAAAAATTCAATATCCCATATTTTCCAAAAGTCTAGGTTAAATGGGAAAGGTTTGACCAAAATTTTATTTTTGGAATTAAAATATTTTATTTAAAATAAATCCCAAAAATCATTCTTTTAAACTATATCAATAAATTAAACTTGCTTTTCAATTTAAAATTGATTTTCTCAATCAACTGAAATTAACCTTTCTATTTCATAAATGCCAAAAAGATTAAATTAATTCTATTTCAATTAAATTTAAATCTTTCTTTTCCAAGAGCATAAACTGAATAAATTTAACATTAAAAATAAACCATATAATTGAACTTGCTACCAACCTGAATTAAGCAATTCAATTAACAATTAATCACATAAAAAGGGAGCCTATTTAATTAGTCCCCAAAATACTAATGCAAAAACAAACATTAAATCAAATTAAAGATTAAGGATTAATTACTTGATTTAACCACGCACACAACACGCAACCCAAGAAAGTCAAACAGACAAACGACCTACATACCCAACCAAAGGGAATACCGATGACGACTTACAATGCTCACTTGAGCACAACTATGGTCAAATGAGGATCTTACAACCACCTAATCCAACTCTAAGGATCAAAGAGGTACACTCAAACCTGCGAATCTAGATGGAGACGAACCTTACACCCATGTGGCATTATACCTAAAATCTTCTGCAACCAAGAGTCATACATGCATACATATATAAATTTAATGAAAGTGTTAGCCCAAGATTAATAACATGAAATAGGAAAACTAATCAACTTGCATACAAACTGGTGCGAAAACCACATTAACAGATATGCACTAAATCAAAACATCTGACTATAATCATTATAATATGATAAACTAACCAAGGTCAAACTGAGATTAGAAATTGATTAGGGTAGGGGTACTACATCTGGTATGGCCTGCTATCACTGCAACAAACCGGGACACCTGGCAAAATTCTATAGATCCAAAAATAGAAAATCAGTTAATCCTTCTAAGGATCAAAAAGGAAAGCAGAAAGCTAATGCTGAAGAAACTAGAGAGGAAATGAATTGGATATGGAAGAAAAAGAGTGATGACTCACCTGTCGAAGAAATTGTTCCTTCACCCAGTGAAGAGAATCCTGCATCAGTGAATTAATCCTTTTCATGTGGCAAAGGGGAGCTTAACGTTAAATCCACTTCCGAACCCCTTGAAATGAATGAGTGGTAAGAGAATTTTTGAAGCATGGAATTTTGATAACTTTTTGTCAATATGTTATCAACCGGTTTTTACCTTGAGTGGTGAAATTAGGGTTTGTAACCCTAACAGGCGAGCATTTAATGCAATAGGTAAAAAGGATGATAGCTAGTTTTTACTTTATTATTTTACCCTAACGCATTCGAGAAAAGATTTTTGATCATTTGGAGAGCCTAGAAGAGTTTGTGAGCTAATTTTAGTTGAAGGTGCATTAAGATTTGTGATCAAGCTGACTTGAAGGTTGTAGAAGATCGAATTGGTGTGCATTTGGCACATTCAACTGAGAAACAAGGCAATGTGCATAAGAAAAGGTATTTCTTTAAAAATTCTGCTTCGAATCCTATTTATCTACGATGGCAACATCTTCAAAGTCTGTAGAAAGGTTAATGATTACATCTAAGCCAATGGAATTTGTAGAGGTGGAACAAATTGTGTCGTATAATGCATTGTCACAAGTTCCTAGTGGAGTTTTAGTAAAATGTGATTTGTTGAGTTATATTGACTGTAAGATAGAGGATCTAGGATCTCTGTACATTTACACTCAGTTGAAATCACTCTGTGATGAGAATGGAAAGATTCAAACAGAGTATGCTAGGGTTTTCATAATGCCGCTTATTTTCTTGAAGTTTTTCGAGGAAGAGCATATCAGAATCATTTTGAGTAGAGTTCATGGTGAGAACATGTACTTAGAGAGAACTCACACAATAACTAAGGAAGCCATTCAAGATGTAACTGGTTTTTACTCAACTGATGTAGTACCTGAGTTAAGGTGTATTTCAAAAGAGAGTATTTTTTCTAACCAGTTCAATCTTTGATAAATGATCTTTTTCTATCAACACTATCAAGGACCCTATGGTGAAATTGATAGCAATGGTGATAGGCTACTAGGTATTTTACTCCAATAGACTAAATAGTGTTCCATCTGCAACAATTTATACAACTCACAAGATGATAGTTGAAAATGCAGATTATGATCTTGGCGAGGCTACTAGATGACAATTGTTTCTAAATTTGCAATCTATCAAAAAGGATAGTAGTCAAAATTTATGGTCGGCTATTGGTTGGGTTATTCTTTTATTTTCAAAATTTCCTACCAGGAATAGGTGATATTGAATGGTCAAAGGACCTACCGGTATCAACACAAATCAAGAATAACATCAAGGTTGTAAAGAATACTTTCCCTATTGCTATGAATAAGTATTTCAATGAGTTTCAGAAAAAAGATGAGCATGACGATAAGATTGCCTAAAGATTTGGTAAGTCATTTTGCAAAAGATATAGTTTTTACTATTACCACTGCCTTTTGTTTGATGCAAGCAATTGAGCCAAGAGAAGAATAAATGGAAGACATGAGTTATGAGGTAAACTACAACTTACTGGTTGGTTATGCTAATAACCTATAAGCATCTCCTAAAGACAAAAGGAAGGCAAAACTAGATATTATGGTAGTCCAGGATGCACCAGCAAAAACCAGTATTGCTCTTGTTACTAGTGGGAAAGGAAAGAAAAAGAAAGTTGAGGAAGCACCTCCTGCAATTAAAAGTACAAGGGTGACTCAGAGTATCCAAACCAAGAAGGAACCAACACCTAAGGTATATGTAAAGAAGGAGAATATAACGAGGAAGACAGGAAGAAAGCTAATTATGCAAGAAGAGTCTAAGAGTACTGACACTGAAGAAGAACCCAAGAAGATGAAGGCAACCGACAGAATATCTCAGCAAGTAAAAGAAGTGTCAAATGCAATTGTGCCTCTTGATATCTCTACCTTCAAACCTGTGAGCCACTTTCAAAGAACAATGAAGACATTGGGGAGAAATAGATTTGAAAATGTTAAAGAACATTTTGATTCCTTCAATGAAGATGAGAAAGAGAAAGTCCTTCAACAGGTAATCAATCAGTTGTGCCATTATGGTAGATTGCCTCATGATATTGAAAAAGATGTTTCAAATTCTTTATATACTATTCTTTTAAATAAATGAGAGGAAGTTGTAAAGTTGGAAAAAGAAATCATTGATGAAGTATTTGTACAATATTTTCCTGAATTATCTAAAGATAAAATTAGTGCTCTAGTTGATCGGTACAAAGCTCAGTTTATGTTGAAAGCAAGAAGATTGAAGCTTCTTAGTGAAAAGAAGTCAATTATTGAAACTAAGGCCCATCATATAGCTTGCAATATCAAAAGGATGGAAGAACTTGTACTATCTTCTAAGAATGTATAAGATGTTGTTGTTAATAGACTGGAAATGGATGAAGAAGAGATTGTTCAAGAAGATGTGGTATATCCAGTCAAAAAGAAGGAGGACACCACTATTCATGTTATTGATGATGTTCAAGATACACTTGATCTATCTGGAGATGTCACTGCACTAGATATGGAGCCTCCTGAAATCACAGACTTATAGGTCAAATTAGTTGAGCAACCAACAACTCAACTAAATGTGGTCTATCCACCGGAAATAGAACCACAGGAGAAACCCCAATCTCCACTGGTCATTCAAGTTACTCAGAAAGAGCCTATGGAAAATGTTTTCACACAAAATTTTGAAACGGAAACAAAGAAGAATCAAGAGAAAGCGATCATTAAGGTTGCATCCTATGAACAAGCAAAAAAAAAACAACTTGATGAGGATGATGATGATTCATTAAGTATTTCACAACTCTATATTTTCTTTTATCAAATCTGTAGATGAGTTGCACAACAGGTTGGACACTTATGATCAGGAGAAGGCAAAGAGACTCTGATCTCTAAAGGAACTCAAGAGTCTTCTCACATCACAAGTAGACATACTTCAGAGAGCCTACTCCAATGTTGAAGCTATTTTAGTAACTCCCAAAACCTATACATAGCTTATGTATATATTTGCGTAGACTGAGAACATGTTGGAGACATGGACAAATGCTTTGTCATAGTTGAAGCAGAACTTCAATGTTATTTTCATGAGAATTGCCTATGCATGAACTTTGATTTTTTTGAAAGTTGTTGTTGTATATGCTAAATACTTTGATACACATTTTCTATCTATCTATCTATCTATATGTGTGTGTGTGTGTGTGTGTGTGTGTGTGTAATATATGCATTAAGGGGGAGCATGTGTATATGTGTAAATTTTTTTGTAAGCACATTTAGCAGTATTACTGTAAAATTTTCTAAGTGTTGCCATCAATGCCAAAGGGGGAGATAGTTTTGATTAATTAAGAAAAATAGGTTTTCAGGACCCGAAACCTTTAACATAGGAAATTAAGATAAGTTATCAAAGAGTCTAGAGCATATAAACTGCTTACAAAATGACTCACAAAAAAGCCAACAAACCAAAAAGATGGAAAAATATAGAAACAACAAAGAAACTAGGAAGGCACTACACAGTTATAGTCTTTAGAAGGTCCTCTGCCTTTTTCACCAACTGGTCATAGGTGGCCGCAACATCTTTGAGATCATCCAGGTCCTTATTAGGCTTCTTTTCTTTCTATTTACCTCTGCTTCTTGTTCTGGGTCCTTGAGAATCTCATGTGCCTTCAGTGTCAGGGTCAATATCCAGGGTATCCTTCTTCTTGTCCAATTTGCTCATGAGAGTTTTAGTATTGCCAGTAGAAACCTTCAGGATGTTTAAACTTTTCTCTGCAATACTCTTGAGGCAATCCTCAATTTTGCTGACTTTACTGACAATGCTCGATATAGTTTGATCCATAGCGTCAAGAATAGTTTTCCTCTCCAACAGGTCTTTCTCTATTTTCTCAAATTTGGGGTTGAAGGAGTCTCTTATATTTTCAGCTTTTGCAATAGTATTTTTTAGATCCTCAATATAATCAGTCATAGTCTTCCCTTCCCCAGTGTTGATAGTTTCCAGAATCTGAATTTTGTGGCTGAGCTTCTTGTTGTCATCCATAGCTTTCTTATAACTAGTTATTAACTACTCCATGGTGTCCATAAAACCTTTCATACCCTCAAGAGGAGGGTTCAGGGGAAGATCAATCTTACCAAAGTTGTTGTGTTCCTTTTTTGGAGTGTCACCAACAGTAGCTATGTCGTCAACCCTATGAACCTCTCCAGTGGTCGCCTTCTCCAGGTTTTGTTCAGCTTCCAAAATTTTTTCCTACTTATGAGCCTCCAACTCCTTCAGATTCTCCTCCTTTCTCTTATGCTTGTTTCTAGTCTAAGTATGGACTTTAGTTTTCTTTTTTAGAGAACCCTAGGGTTTCTCCTTCTCTTAATCTTCAGAGACCTCCTCCTCCTCCGAGGAGCTAATCTGGAGGATTTTTCCTTTAGGTTTTTTGCCCTTTGAGGAAGAAGGTCTGGTTTTCATATATTTCCTCTTCTTACCCATTTCAAATTCTGAGTCATCCAAACTCTCCTTAGAGTCACTCATTGGGTCACTGTCGGAACCATCATCCACAGAAAAAACAAAGTTCGACCCATCCTCCTCAAAGTCAATAGAGGGCTGCAGGCGGGCAATCTGATTAGCCTTGAGATGGTCATAAATAAGAACCATTAAGCCTTGATGCATGGCAGTGTCCCCCATAGGGTTCTCTTTATAGGCCTTAATGGTGGTATTCATAGATCATAATAGAAAATAAGGAAAGTTAACCTTCTCGTCATGCCTAAAATGATTCAAAAAATCAAAATGGTAGTCGTATACTTTAGTAAATCTACCATCCAATGTAATATAGCGCATTATAACAAAGAGGACCTCCCGCCATGGTTTAACAAAATCCCTAGGGGGATAGTAAGTTTTACTTAGCTTCACCAGGCATTTTTTCTCCTTTTCAATTTCAAGATATCTATCAATGGCCTCCTTACTCACTTTTCTGTCTCTATAGAAGTTGCTTCCTTCTCTTCGGAGACCCATGGCTTGGGCAATAAGGTCTTCATCTATGACAACAAACTGGTCTCCCATCTTCAAAGTGCCCTTTCTCCATTTTTTGTAGAAGAAACTGGTGACCGTGCCATCCCATCCATGAAGTCTCTCTATAAATTTAGAAAACCCACCCTTTTGCAAAATATTCTAGACCTCCTCCTTCTGCTTCCATTCCTTGTAGCTACTAGGTTCGTATCAACGTCTGTTTCCGCCCATGTTTTCGTTGTTTAGAGAAGAATAATGAAACTTGCAGAGAGTTTTAGACATAAAGTTTCTCGGAGCTACCAAATTTACCCAGAAAGCGTGGGAAGTGATAGAACGAGTATTATAATAAATGGTGCTGACAGTATTATAATAACTCGAGGTACTCCATTTATTTTTTTTCATTATTGTTTTGTCCATCAAAAATATTTGGAGTGATACTATATTGGTCCTTAAAAATGATTAGTCTGACATCCTCAAGGAGTCCTTGTTCTCCCGTCCATGTAATCATTTCATCTTTATTGACTACTCCGTTGGCTGCCCAGTCAGCAGACCCATTGGCTTCACGGTAGATATGAGATATGTAACTTTTTTCAAAAGTGCTAATGAGGTCTCTAGTGGCTTTTATAATATTATTGATAGACCATGATGGCTTAGAGGTCCCCTTGAGACATTTAATGATGTTGTTTGAATCACCTTCAATCCATATGTAGGGGCAATTCCATGTTTTAGCAAGGAGAATTCCTTGGAGAGCTGCCACTGCTTCTGCTTTGTGGTTTGTTTGAGTCCCTATTGGGACAACAATCATTTCCTTTCATATACCTTTATCATCTCTAAGAATAGCTCCACAACCCGCAGGGCCCGGATTACCTTTTGCAGCACCATCAAAATTGACTTTGAACCAACCATGAGGGGGAGTTTGCCATCTTGCTTCAAGTCTTTTGTTTTGCTTGGGGTCAGAGCTACCAGCATTCTTCAAATTCCAGGAACTTAAAATGTTAGATTCCAAGGGGTTGGTCGAAAAACAGGGACCCCCAATGATCCCAATATTCTCCACAATCACCCATTGTATTTTCTGGAACATAATATCATGATTGAGGGATGTGTCCCTAAAGATACGATTGTTTCTTTCTTTCCATAATCCCCACAGTATGTGAGGAAGTGATAGCTGCCACAGAGATCTCAAAAAGGAGTTAGACCAATGGATATTCTAGGAGTAGAACAACTCACTGATAGTTTTAGGAAACACCCAATCAATGCTAAAACTTTTAAGAAATCTTTACCAGACTGAGGCAGAATAGGAACAGTGGATGGCTAGGTGGTCCACTGACTCTTCCTCCTTAAGACATAGAGAACATCTATTAGGAAAGGAAAAACCTCTACCCTTGAGGTTATCTAGGGTCAAGATTTTATTTTGAAGTGTAGTCCAATAGAAAAAGTTGATTTTGGGGGTCAGACCCTCAATCCAAGCTTTAGACTAGAAAGGATTATCAGGAGGGGTGGAGGAGAGAACACTATACATTGAAGAAATAGTAATAATACCTTTGGGTTAAAATTTCCAAATGAGGGAGTCTTTCTCTTTGTTCAACCAGACCAAAGACAGGTGGATCTTGAGCTTTATGAGGCTTGGGTGGATACTTTCAATGTTCTGCCATTTATTGCTAGTCCAATACCCTTCAACTAAGGTACCAAAAATTATAATACAGAAGGGAGCATAAGGGGGCCATTCAGGGAAATCAGTCAAGGGTTTATCAAAAAGCCAGGGGTCTTCCTAGAATTTAACTCTCCTACCATTTCCAACTTTCCATATAACTCCTTTAGCAATGCTTTCTCTGCACTTAGAGGCATGATTCCATATATGGGACCCATTAATACTGATTTCCAAATTGATAAAAGAAGAAATAGAAGAGGACATAAGAGAGTACTTACTTCACCAGATTTTACACCATTCAGTATCTAAATGGAACATTCTCCAGACCTGCTTGGACAGGAGAGCTTCATTTAAGGTCCAGATTCTTCTCAGGCCCAGACCTCCTTTACTTTTCGGTCTGCATACCTGATCCCAAGCCACAAGAGACATTCTTTTCTTGTCCTCAACCCTTGACCATAGAAATTTTCTTTGAATTTTCTCAATTGCATCAGGATACTTAACTAGAATTGTGAAAAGGCTTAGGGCATAGATCGGTATGCTTTGAAGAGAAGATTTTAGAAGTTGAAGCTTTCCAGCTTGACTCCAAAGGGCTCCTTTCCAACCAGCTATTTTTTTATGAAATTTATCCACTAATGAGGTCCAAAAAGGATCAGGAGGTGCAATACCCATGGGGAGACCAAGATAGGTCATAGGAAGATCAACAATCCTACATTCCAGGATTCTGGTGATTCTTTGTTGTCTTCACTCTGGAGTATTGATGAAAAAAACTTCATTTTTGACCCAATTAATGGGCTGACCAGAAGCTGAGGCAAACTTACAAAGAGTATTCTTTAGGGTTCTAGCTTCAGAGATACTTGATTCCCCCATGATAATAGTATCATCCACAAACTATTGATGGGAGAAAATAAGGTCAGCAGAAGAAAGTTAGAGTCCCTTAAAAGAGCCTTGCATAACCATATTTTCCATGGACCTACCAAAACATTATGCCATAATGATGAAGAGGATAGGGGAAATGGGATCCCCTTGCCTTAGTCCTCTAGTAGCTTGGAAGAAGGGGGAAGGGGAACCATTAACAAGAATAGCAAAAGAGGCTGAAGTAATAATTTGGCTGAAGAGGTCAACACATTTAGTTGAAAAACCATAAGCCATAAGAACCTTCACAAGAAAAGGCCAGTCAACCTGGTCGTAGGCCTTGGAGAGATCAAGCTTAAGGATGAGACCCTACTTCTTGGCCCTAACAAGAGAGTGGATATTCTCATGGATAGTTATAATGGAGTCAAGAATTTGTCTTCCAGGGACAAAACCATTTTGCTGATGATTAATCAAAGAAGGAAGGATAGTTAGAATTTTGGTGGTAAGAACTTTGGAAATAATCTTGTAAAAAGAGTTGCATAAACTGATTGGTCTAAACTTGTCCATAGAGTTTGGACCTTGGATTTTGGGAATGAGAGCAATGAAAGTACCATTGATTTCTTTCAAAAGTCTTCTAGCAATGAAAGTACCAAAGGGGGAGGTTGTTGGCTTGATGATGATTTGTAATATATCCATCATATGTTGTCATTGATGAAACACATACACACACATATATTCATATTTTCTACCAGTGTAACTTTAAGTTGTTTACACTATAACCGGTATACTAAAGGTTTATCTCTAACCAATACTTTGTGACAACCGGTATGTGTATTAGAGACAACCAATGGATATTCATTATTCGATATCAAGATGGAGATCAAGAAGAGATCATGTTAGAAGATTCAAGGATAATGGTTCATATGTTTAACTCAAACTAATATTGATTGTACCAACTGGTATTCAGTGCTTTTGTGATGAGTTACCACAAATCGTGATGAGTTATCCCATTGACATTTTTTTGGTGGTACTTTTGTGATGAGTTATGATCACTTGACTAGATACACTGCACCTAGGAAATTGTGTTATGATTTCCTTAGGCTGACATGAAATCTAAGTGTCTATATATTGATATCTTAGTAAATTATTTTGTATGCATGAAGAGCAAAAAGATTTTTATTGTATGTGAGAGCAAAAGTCCTAAGTTGAAGAGTGTGTTGAATAGCAATATTGAAAATGTTTAGAAGGATCTAATCAAGCAAGTATCATGCTACTTAGACAGATCAAACTATTTCTGTTGTTTTCTAACAATCACAATAGAAATCAAATCCCCTAATTGGGTAAGCTCTAACATGCTTCTATGTCCAAACCCATTAACAAGGTGATTCATTAGTTTGAATTCATAAATTCTCCATTGAGGTTACTCCTAATAGGGTACTACCTTTAACAAGGTATAAGCTTCTAATAAAGCTTTGGGATCTCTAACAAGATTCGCTCCTAGCAGAGCACATTGTAGACCCTAACCGGTCAGTTATCTATTACTGCATATAGTTAACTTGTGAGTTCCATCTCACCGTGGTTTTTACCTATTTGGGTTTTCCACGTATAATTACTTGTGTTATGGTGGATTCTTTACTTATTGTGGATGATGTTACATCATTTTGGATTATATGCATTTTACTTAAAATCTCTATCATGGTTTTTACCTATTTGGGTTTTCCACGTATAATTACTTGTGTTATGGTGGATGCTTTACTTATTGTGAATGATGTTACATCATTTTGGATTATATGCATTTTACTTAAAAGCTCTATCAAGTTCATCTACCGTTTACTAGTTGAAGTAGTTTCATTTTTGGTGTCACTGATTCAACCCCCCCCCCCCCCCTCTTTGTGCTTTTCAAGTCCATCATATTTTTACTTGTTACTAAAATTTTAAAATATATTGTGGAAAATAAAAATCTTCTCTTTGGGACCACACAGTATTTTTAAAATCATAATTGTTTTAAACTTACGACTTAGACGTTAGGAAGAACCTAAATTTGTTAAATGATTTTAAAAGCAACAATTAAAAATATATCATTGATGGGGGTCAAACCAACAATTTATCACAAACTATATATAATTTAATAAACTTAATGTGGAAAAATCTCAATAAAAAAACACGCAAAGTTACCATATTACTTTACCAATGTACCTCTAACCTTTCTCTTCCATTCTCAGACTCACGGGAAATGGAAATAAATAAGACCACTGCTAACCATTTAAAATTATGACTTAGACATCCGGAAGCATCACCAAAAGTTGTTAAATGCTTTAAAGTTGTGATTAAAACAAAAAATCACCGATGGGAGCCAAAGCAGCCATTTAGCATAGGTTGTATATATTTTAATAAACTTAGTATGGGAAAACCTGAAAAGAAAAAAGATACACAAAGTCACCATATTACTTCAAAAATATACCTCTGACCTTTCTCTTCCACTCTCCCACTCACTTGGAAAGGGAAAAAAATAAGGCGCATATAGATTAATATATATTTTTAAAAGTAAAAGAATTTATTTATTTTTCAAATATTTTATAACTTAAAGAGGAAGAAAAATGAGAGTTACATAAAATAATCGAGAGGAAGAGAATTTGAGTTATATAAAATTGTGTATATATTTTAATTGAATATTTTTTTAGATATTTGATTATTTGATGTTTTACAATATTTGATTATTGAGTGTTCTAAGATCTTAATTTTTAATTATTTAAATAAATGTTTTTGAATACATCCAATATGTAACAAAATTTTATATAAGTATGTATTAAGTCAATTCATAATAGTTATGATGAAATGATGAGAATCAATTTAAATTTTAAAAATACAAATTTTGAGTCAAGTTCATATTATGCGGCACCACTCTTATACATTGTAAAAATAACTCAAGATAGGAAATATGGAATCTTGGAGTCAACAATGGAATGGAATGGAAGAGAATCCTTTATAGTTGATTATGTTAGGTTTAGACACCATAAAATTGATCTATCATATAATTAATTATATCTCATAATTCACCATCTTTTGATTTTTCATAATTAATCAGATAATTTAATTATTTAATAAATTATTGCTCATCCTCATAATCAACTAAATTATATTTAATTTATTATGTTCCACTTCTCTTCTAAAGGTTGATTAATTTAGTTATCTCAACCTTAGCCCCTACTCTCCAATTCGTCTAACTCGATTAATAAGTAATCCACATTAATCATTATTAATATTTTCTCTAATTATTTTTTTTTTGAATCCCCAAAATTTCCATCATGTGACAAGTATCCTTATCCCTCTCTAATTCTCACACATTTGTGAGCATGCACAAGTTGTCATCACTTTCCATCTCATATTTGACCAAAAGTCACTTAATAAATTAATTAATCCACCTTAATCATTATTAATATTTTCTCCCCTTTAAAATTCTTCCAAATCCCCAAACATATCATCATATGGTAGGTTCCCTTATCACATTTCAATCTTCATACATGTGTGAGCATACACTGTAAGTCACCATCACTTTCCACGTCATGTTTTTAACCTAGCTTTGTATTGGCTTCTCACACATGTGTGAGATTTCCCGCACATGTGTTGTCATTCTACACTTTCCTATTACATCCACAAGTCACTCATTGATTTCTCCCCTCTTATATTTTTCACATTGTCAACTTCATATTCTCTCAAATGTGTTCTCAATTGAGCCCTAAGATAAGTGTCATAAAACTAAGGCTTGAGATAGTGGTATGTGGTATGAAGAATAGGGTTAGTGTATGCTCTAGGGTTTCCTTTTAGGTAAATAAAATCCAAAATAATTTCTATCTTCACATGTCCCAAATAAAATTAACATTGATCAATTTCAAGCCATTACAACACATCTATCCTCACTTCTTCACCTCATCTTAATAGAAATAAACTTACCATCTAATGACACATTGCACAATAAAGTGCTCCATATTGATACCTTCATCCACAAAGAGTAAAATTAAATGTTTCCGTAAAGATGGTGGATTAGGCTTGAACTTATAAACTTTTTTTTTTTTTGAAAAAAGTGGTAAAGATTTATTCAGAAATCATAGAAATACAAAGATCGGGCCTTAGGCCCACCAAGACAACAACAAAAACTAAAGGGATCCTAAAAGAACCACCAACACCACCATTACAAAGTCTAGTGACCATAACTACTATGGAATTACACCAAAAACCAAGCGCATCCAAAGCCTCAAAGGGCCTCAAAAATGAAAATGAAAAGGAAACAAACATAAAAGGGAAATTGATCCCACACCACTGGGTGCTCTTGCATCATCCTGTCTTCTAGCATTAACCTATCTAAAGTTTCAAGATAATTAGGAGGTAGACCATCCCTTCCACTAAAATCCCAACCATCAACATGCTCTGAAGCTCACTTGGTCAAAGAATCAGCCACTCTATTCCACTCCCTAGGAATATGACAAAAGGAGACAAATTCCAATGTGTTACACAGTTGTAAAATTTGTCTGACCACAGAAGCTAATTGCCAACTCACAACATTCAAATTTTGTTTGTTCAACATATCCACAACAATCTGAGAATCCGACTCACAAATAATCTTCCTCCATCCTGAAGAACAGCCTTGCTCAATAGCAATCTTAATAGCTAGGGCCTCTATAACAATGTGAGAGTATTGCCCAATATAAATAGAGAAGAAAAAACTGCACAACCATCATCACCTCTACCTATACCTCCAATACCTGCATGTCCAAGATTCCCATGGGAAGAGCCATTTTTATTAATTTTTAAGAATCCCATTAGAAGGGGAATCCACCTTCCATCTCTACTTATCCACTACTTAGCATGTCGAGATCTATTTCCAGCAGTATAGTCCATTTTAATGTTATCCAATTATAGATTTCTTACAATAGCATAATCACCCAGATGAACATTTTTAGACAAATCGCACTTAGCTGAGATTGTCTCCTAAAGCCTATTAACTATCTTTTGCCATAGCTGAGGACTCCCTATATGTGAATCACAAAAGACCCTCCAATTCCTTTCTAGCCACAAATTCCAGATAATAAGAGCTGACCCAATAGCCCATGCCACTTAAAGAGAGAGGTCTTTGTTGGGGGTTTGCCCAAGCTATCCCAAAAGTCAATTAAGGAGATAGCATGAAAATAAGGATGTTGCCAAGCCTCCCACCACTTTTACCAAATCTCCCTAGAGAAAGGGCATAGAAAAAACAAGTGGGAGCAGTCTTCCTGATTATGCATACAAAGATAACATATAGATGGTCCCTAGAAGTCTCTCTTACGAAGATTCTCCCACATGAGGCATTTCCTCTGAGCAACCAACCATAAGAAAAAATTACATTTCGACCAAGAGAAGCTATTCCAAACCTTCTTCCACTAGGGAACATTCGTCAGGCCATGCAATTGCCTATCAAGTTGAGCATAACCTTCAGCAACAGAAAGCCTTTTGGGTTAGGACCCCAAGCCAAAATATATCTCTCCTTGAGGGAACTACATAACCTACCCTCCAAGTTATTAACCAACACCACACGATGTTCGTCTGAGCCACCCAAGGGCCATTCAAGAGGATCCTTCTAGCAAGTCACATCAACCTGTCCAATGCGCCAAACCATTTTAAAATTATCCACCTTAACCCATTCATCATCAGTGAAAATATTGCGAAGAGGCTGAAGCTGTGGATAACTAGACAGAATAGGAGGGTGACCATCCCAAGAGTCCTACCAAAAAAGAGCTTCAGAACCTCTATTACAAATCCAAAAAAGGCCATCTTTAATACGTTGGGCACCTTTTTTAAGAGTATCCTAGATACAAGAGTCCCTGCCCACTAAACTAAGATGAAGTACCTCATGATCATTAGCACTAGGGAGATACTTGTGGGTTAAAATCTTGGCCTAGTCCTGATCCTGACTGTTATGCCACCTCCAATACAGCTTAGCCGCCAAGACATTGCTAACCAAACCAATAGATCTGAGGTCAAGACCCCCAGCATGTCTCTATCTAAAAACATAGTCCCATTTAACTAATCTCTACTTAGAAGAAATAAAACTACCAGACCAAAGACATTGATGGGAAAGAGCATTGAAATCTCTCACAAAATTGGAGGGGGGGGCCTACACAAAACACCTATAAATGGGAAGCGCTTACACCATAGTCTTTAGAAGAATCACTCTTCCAGTAGATGATAACCACCTGTAAGTCCAATGATTAACCCTGCAACAAAATTTATCCAAAATTCCTTGCCAAAAATCTTCATGTTGAACCCCCAAATCTAAAGGAATCCCGAGGTACAACAAAGGAAGGGACCCCATCTGAAATATGAGGATCCTAGCCATCCTATTCTAAATAAGCTGAGGAGTATTAAAGAAATATATGGATGATTTATCTTCATTAATTTTTTGACCTGAAAGGTTTGCAATAGATATCCAAATCTCTCCCGAAATTTAGAGCCTTGTTGATTCTAGCCCTGCCCATCATACCTGTGTCATCCACAAACTAAAGATGAGAGTAGGGAGCTAGAGTATTACTCCAACTCTAGCCCTGAATAAGACCATGTCTCACTTGGGAAGTGAGAAATCTACCAAGACCTTCAGCTATGAGAATAAATAAATAGGGAGATAAAGGGTCCCCTTGTCAAAGCCCCCATAAAGCACTAAACAATTCTTAGGGTTCCCCATTAATAAGAATTGAGAAAGAGGTAGAAGTCATACAACTAAGAACCCAATTCACCCACTCTCCTCCAAAACCAAAAGCCAAAAGGACCTTCTATAAGAAATCCCAACTCACCCTATCATAAGCTTTGGCCATGTCAAGTTTAATAAACATAGCCTTCTCCTTAGAGGAAGCCATCGAATGAATAGCCTCCATTGCTATCACAACTCCATCAAGGATCTGTCTTCCATCAATGAAACCACCTTGCTCCATAGAAACCAAAGTGCAAAGGAGAGATTTGAGTCATTCAACAATCAATTTAGTGATTATCTTGTAGACAACATTACATAAAGAAATAGACATGTACTAATCCAAGCTATTAGCCTCCTCCTTCTTACGAATGAGAGCCAAGAAGGTATAATTCATAGATTTGAGCATTTGTTTATTCCTATGAGATTCCTGAACCACATCTAGAAGATCATACTTTATAAGCTCCCAAAACTCTTGAAAAAACTCAATAGGAAACCTGTCAGGGCCAGGAGCCTTGCCTTTTTTCATTTGAAACACAACCCCCTCAAGTTCAAACAACAAAATGAAGGTACGAGAGAGAATCATTCATTTCAACAGAGACAAGAGGTGGAATATAGTTCAAGATGGCCCTCTCTTCCACCATAGCTTCATCATCCTCTTTGGTAAATAAATTAGAAAAATAAATGACAACTTTTGTAGCAATTTCTTCTTTAGATGAAAGATGAACCCCTTCTGAAGATATGAGAGAGGTAATAGAGTTACCATACCTTTGAGCCTTAACAGAATTATGAAAAAAAGTTGTGTTTCTATCACCTTCTTGAAGCCAATCCATACGAGACTTTCGTTTCCAAAAAATCTCCTCACACAACTCCCACTCTTCTAAGTCCTTAAGAGCAAGAGACTCGACCATACTAAGCTCCACAGTCATCCCTTGATCCCTAATTTGACATGTAACCTCATCCAGCTTGGATTGAGCTACCATCTTGTGTCAATGTAGATTCCCAAAATATTATTTATTTTACTTCTTTAGCCTATATTTCACATGTTGTAATGTCTTCCCAAAGGTGTACATAGCCCGCTCATGGGTAGGCACCCCTTCATACCACCAATCAACCATAAGATCCTTCAATGGCTGATCATGAAGCCACATCAATTGAAATTTGAAAGAGGCATTTTTGGAGGTTCTAAAATACGTAATAGAAAGCTTAATAGGCTAATGATCAGAAACCCTCCAATCAATAATTTCTGAACTGGTGGAACACCTATCATGCACTCAATAGTAGGAAGCCAAAAGTCTATCAAGCCTTTCAAAGATAGACTCAATACCACTCCTCCTATTATTCCATGTAAAGAAACCATTAATTAGCTTCACATTAATGAGATTAAAGAGACCAATATTATCTTTGAGTAAATTTGAGGAAGGATCAAGCCTGAATAACCCACCTTGTTTTTCCTCCAAACTAGTAATGACATTAAAGTCTCCAGCCAAAATCCAGGGGAGAAAAGGATCTTGAGCCCAAACAAGATTGATGTGAGCCCAAAGATGTGACTTACGCACAAGATCAGTAGGAGCATAAATATTAGAGAAGAGGCATCTTTCTCTAGTCTCAAAGCTAGAAGCGGCCATAGAAATGGAAGACCTACTAGAAAACCACCACAAAGGAGAAACTTTCCTCGCGTTCCAGAAGCAAGCAACCCCCCTGAACTTCCATGAGAGCTCACTCTCTACCAAAGGCCTTGGGGCCAGACACGCAAAGAACAACTAGCCAAACCATCCACTGAAAGCTTGGTTTCTTGAATAAAAACAACATTAGGAGACTTAGAGTTAATTAATCTGCAAACAACCTTTTGTCTAGAGATGTTGTTCAACCCCCTTAAATTCCATGAGAGAACAATCATTTATGTGGTTGAGAGAGTGGGAATCAATGGGCTTCATAGACCCTGACTCAACCAAAGTATCACCAATAAGCTTAACCTTTTCTTGATCCATTTTTCATCCACTCCTTAAAGGTTTGTCTAAAGAACCCTTTTTGAGGGTCTTCTACTACAAGCCTAAAATAGATGAGGCTTTTTTACTCTTCACAGAACCTGAGGCCACTATAGTGGAAGGAGGAGTAGACACCATGACCACTACACCTTCAAGGACATGTGACCCACAAAATCTCTATTGTCCTAAACATGGGAAGGAAAATCCATAACCATTTGAACATCTTGTTGATTCTCCAAAGATAGGGCCCAACCCTCTCTCTTGGAATCCCCACCCAGCACCTCATGCTGAAATTGGACACCCGTGGACATTTCAACTGGAACTCCTTCCTCTCTTAGACCAAATCATCTAGAACATCAAACCTATTTAGGGTGACATCATTTTGCCTATCCAACCAGGTTCTCTTATTTCCTTTGTCTTTATTCTGAGGTTTGATAGGAATGAAGCCATCTTTATCAGCAAGACCATTAGGCATAGGAGCTTTCCCCTTATATTCCCCCAAAATAGAGTGAGGAGGATCGAAAACAACCAATTTAGAAGATTTATTCATGGGACATCTCCATTGTAAATGAACATATTCATGACAAATTTTGCATCTAAATGGAAAGGTCTCATAGTCCAACTGTTGGATCCAAGAAGACATCCCAAAAAGATCTCCATAGAGTCTAGAAAAGGATTATTTAAATCAACTTATACACATATACGAGCGTAGGAAATTACCTTTCGATCTTGAGTTTGTGAAGCCAAAACCACAGGTTTACCAAGAAGCAATGAGATTAAGTGAAGAATATCTTCTCTCCAGAATTCCAACGGAAGCCTTGGCAATCGGATCCACATGGGCACACAAAGAGGGAAGCTTATTAGTAAAATTAAAGCCAAATTCCAAGGTTTGATAAAGAGTCTGACCTAGTTGAAAAAATAAAGGCCACCCTCAAAAGCCTTTTTCCTGTCTGCCAAGTTGGAAAAAATAAGCAGAAAGTAGTTATTGGCTGCCATAAGTAGCTCCATATTTCCTTCAGGATTCTAGACACGGCATGCCCAAGACTCTAAAATAGATATAGAGAGGTGAAGACTGATAAATTTGCATATGAGAACATGATTACACCAATATTCGACATCCTCCAAAATTTACTCAAGTTGAATAACCAGAACTGGATGATCTTGTGATCTCTCCAAACAACCATTCACCTTTTTCATGCGAAAAGGCTCTTTCGAAGAAGAGACACTTGCCCCTAATTGGGAATTACTAATGTGTTCCTTTCCACATGCATTCATCAAATGAGACGGATCCATCATAATTGCAACTTTTGACTTTGACAAGAAAACTAACAACCAAAACTTGGTTTGAAATAATGTAATGATCAAAACATAAAAACAACTTAGCATAAACAAATATATGCACCAACCATTAACTTTGAAATACATTTGAACTTGCATACATACTAAGACACCAAAGAAACATTCACCAATATATTTTCTCTAATCTTTCTAACATTTAAGAATTTCATGCTCATGTGCATGTCTAAGAGTGACAATAAATTGGATAGAGGAAACTTAGAAAACATTTTTCATGTCATTATAATAGGAATATATCTTACATTGCATTCTTTATACCCTCCCATACATGAGAATATATTCCACAATACTATTATAACTAGCACATGGTCCTACATTTGACATCCATGTAGAAAAGTCGCGTACATAACCATTTGTGCATTTTTATAAGATAAAAAAATCTAATTTATATGAATAATACCTTGAGAATTTTCACATTACTATATATAGTGTAACTCATTTTGTAGTGCAACCCACTACTAGCCTAAACTATGACATAATGTGCAACCCACTTTGTAGGTTAGGCCACATGGTTTGTCTTATCTTGCCTAATTCAAAATCCAAATCTATGGAAGATAGTTATACCATAGTGCCCTCATGCACCATATAACATAAGGTGAATGAATACAAATATTAATTTATTAATGATAGTGACTACGCTAAGTATGTCAATTCTAGCTCAAAGTTGACATCATTCCCGCTAAGTTACAAGACTAAAAACCCACTTTAATAGACCACAAACCCGCTAGACTCATATTTCGGCAAAAGAATTGAGACCAAACACATAAAGCATGAAGATATGACCATAAAACAGATAAAATAAGTTAAGTACAACCCTATAGATAGTCAAATGATAGTATGTGTTAAATCTGTTGACCATAAAATACCACATCCAACTGGATAGATGGAAGCCTAACAATACTGGCTCCACCTTAGACACACACTTCTTGGACATGCCAAGCTTTGAATTCCTAGGTAATCACTTCCCAGTAGATTTTCTATCTCGAATTGGGGGCTACATGAGGAGTTTCTTCGATATGTGTGTATCACAACACTTGAGTTAACACATAGAAGGATTTTTGGATACTAAAAATAGTTGGCTCATAGTGGGGGAAATTTCAGGGTGAATCAGGTAGTCATACATGCGGTGGCTAACTCATTTAAGAGATATTCCAGCCCATAAAACACAGAGCATCTACCACATAAGAACCAAGGGATTTTGACTTATGTCAAGACCACAAAGGTATTTGCATAATGATACTAAGGGACACCATTGGTATAACACAATTTTACCAGTTGATTTATAGCTTTCACTAAAATCACAAATATTTATATAGCGGATCGAAAGAAAGTACCTCTTGGCTCTTTCTCCCCTCACCTGGCCTTATAGGATACTCAGGGGGACATGACCTCCTACTTAGAAAGTAAAATCAAGCATCGTTAACACTTTTCTCTTGCACCTACTACCACGAGAGCCAGAGGGAGAGGAAGTGTGTGTTAGTAGTAGGACCACTCTACAGATGCACAAGCATGCAAGACACAAAAGACATGGGGTCCATTCCTTTACTTGAATTCAAGTGTGCCTAATTACTCAAAAGACACAACATGCCCATTCCTTTAATTGAATTTAAGTGTGCCTAATTACACAATAAAATAGAAAATAAAGAAGGAAATGAAACAAATAAAATGAGCAAATTTTGTTTCAACAAAACCCCATTTTCTTTAGCGATCGTACAAGAAAAATGTTAGTGCTTAAATGCTTAGGGGTCTTCTTAGAGCTCGAAATGTTGCACAAACATCAATAAAATCATCCAACAACACACAAATTAGTTGATTAGTACCAATATAGTATTCTGGAAAATCATGTAAATGATAATTAGCGATCTCGCTACTGTGTGGTGCAAACCCACTATTTCAAGGCACAAACCCCTTGTTTCAAGGCATGAACTCACTGTTTCAAGGCACAAACCCACTGGTTTAAGTGAACCCGCTGGTTGTCTAAAACGTGTTCCTATTGTTTATCTAAAATGCAAACACACAAGTTAGTTGATTAGTACCAAAAATAACATTTGGGAAAATCATGTAAATGATAATTAGTGATCCCTCTATTGTGTGGTGTAAACCCACTATTTTAAGTGAACCTGCTGGTTCAAGATAGCAAATCTACTAGTTTAAGTGAACCCGTTGGTGTAGGATACCGAACTTGCTAGTTTAAGCGAACCCGCTGGTGCAAGATACCAAACCCACTAGTTTAAGTGAACCCGTTGGTGCAAGATAACAAACCCAAAGATGTGAGATAGCAAAAGTTAGTTGATTAGTACCAAAAATAACATTTGGGAAAATCATGTAAATGATAATTAGTGATCCCTCTATTGTGTGGTGCAAACCCACTATTTTAAGTGAACCTGCTGGTTCAAGATAGCAAATCCGCTAGTTTAAGTGAACCCGTTGGTGTAGGATAGCGAACTTGCTAGTTTAAGCGAACCCGCTAGTGCAAGATACCAAACCCACTAGTTTAAGTGAACCCGTTGGTGCAAGATAACAAACCCAAAGATGTGAGATAGCAAACCTATTGTTGCAAGATAGAGAACCCGCAGGTATGAAATACAGAACTTGATGGTGCAAGATAGCGAACCCACTGGTGCGAGAATGCAAACAAGTTGTTTCACAGATAGAAGCCAATTATCATTTATAAAAACCTGAAACTTAATGAGAATTTTACCTTCCATACGAAAATGATAATGACAAACTTGTAGGTGTATGAAAATGATAATAACGAACCTGAGGTTTCAGGGCACGAACCCGCAATTTCAAGGTGCAAACCCACTATTTCGTGAAATCATAGGATTGAGAAAACAAACTTCTACCTAGGCAGAAATCAACTTGTAGATCCATTTTTTTGCCTGCAAGTGCTCAGAATCTGTCATAAAATGCACTTAAAAAACAAAAAATGTTAGAATGACTCGTGAAGTAGGTCCCATAGAGCATGCCAGAAAGTGTACAATGGAAAATGTGTATGCTAAATTAAGGGTCAAAAGAACAAGCTAAATAACCAAGCAAACACAATACATCATACACATCAAGATTGAAATGGTAAAATCAAAGCAAAAACATAAAGAAAAGCTATGTAAACCCCAAATCCTTGCTTTGATTTGATTATTTCACAATTGGATGTGTGCTCATGTCGTCAATTCAGATGCTCGATTGTGCTCCATGATTTGATGACGATGATAATGCAAATGATAATGGATATGGTGAGAGATAATTTTGGCAGAGTGACGATATGAATATGGAAAGGTGGATGATTTGGTCTAAAATGAGGGGGCTTAAATAGTAGATGAGAGGAAGTAGAGAGGAGGTGAAGAGGAGACACTTGTCCTCCAAAAATGACAAGTGGATCAACTAGATGGAAAAGGAATGAGGACACATGTCTATTTTGGGCAAAGCCACCCAAAAATAGGAAGAGTGACATGTTTCCCTGAGGACATGTGTCTATTTTGGGCAAAGCCACCCAAAATAGGATATTTTCCTCAAAAGGGGGAATAGTGGTTAGGATGTACACACATGTGTGGGAGGTTAGAAGGGATAGGATAAGGTTAGTTGGAGGGTGACTAGGATAGGGTAGTGGCTTGGAAGGATAGGGTTGGTTAGGGTAGGATTGGGGGGAGGCTTTGAAGAAAGTGGCTAAAATGTAGGCATCATGTGCTCAAATAGGATTTGAGTCTAATTAATTAGTTTAATTAATTAATCCATGGGGCTTTTGGGAAAAGGGCCATTTAATTAATTAAAAGTAATTAATCAAATGGGATGGCAAAAAGGGGATTAATTAACTAGGTTAATTAATTAGGAGGAAATGGATTGCGGAATTAATTAATTACAATTTAATCAACTCAAGTGCTACGATTCATATAAATGCCCTCTTTAATAAAAAAAAATGTTACTTTTCATAACATAACCAATAATAACATCTCAAAAGTTCAATATCATATAATTTTAATAATGATAAATTAATTAATATAAAAAAAATTATTTAGCAAATCATATGATGTCTAAAATTATACATAATTGTCAAAGGGTTGTGGGCCAATTGGCTAGGCACAATTGGTGATGATGATGGTATGAGATATAGAAAGCCATCCACCAAGGTCCAAACCCCTGAAGGTGTGTTTGAGCTAGCTAGGTTTGACCCCTACGTGATTTTGATGTACTGGATCTCTTTGTACGTGGCTACTTAGCCGAAAGGAGACTTGTAGTTTAGATGTGTGCTTACTCAAATTATTGTAATCCGCTATATAAATATTGAGATGCTGATATCTATGTATGCTGACATGTTTCCGGAAAATAAAATAAAAATATATACATAATTAATCTTTCACTCTTAGTAGAAGAGGTATTAATTTAGATTTGTATCTTTAATATCAAAAAATATATAAACAAATTGAATTTGATATAATCACTTCCAATCCATGCTACACCTAAATGTAATAGCATACAATCATATTTGTGAAATACATTCAAACTTTTTAAAAGACCACATTAAATGAAAGAAATTACGTGCAATAACTACATATTTTATATACATCTTAATATTGAAAAGATAATTTGAAATAAATAACTATCACAAAATATTTACTTGATGTGCATAAAATTATTATCAAATTTCATTTGACCTAATGACAATAAATCCACCCCAATCCAAATAAACACATAAAATAATAATTAATACTATAAATGTACAAAAAACTATTAATAAAATTGATTCCCCCACACACATATTGCTTCACTCAAGAAAACCAAAAATATACCCACTTTTATAAAACCAAAAAGAAAATGTAGTTGTGAGGTGAGGGTTCTTTGATGTCTCCACTTTAGAATATTTGGCACTCAACTCACTAGTCAAATGAAAATGGATAAGTTATGTGGGGTCACAAATCATGTGTTTTTTTAAATCCTTTTTACTATTTTATATAAGAATTTATGTTGATATTTTCTTGTTGATAGCTAAAAATTTAGAAGTATTCATTTTATCAAAGTCATCTAATACATTATCTTTAGATCATATACTTCATGATTTAAATCTTAATAGATAACATAATCAACAAAAATGGTATCACTCACCAATTTTTTTCTATCAATTAAACAACTTTTAATAGATCACTTGTTTTTTATGTTTATACTATTTAAAATGATGATGAGACTAAAAATAATTTTAAAAAAGAACCATGGTGTTAATGACAAAAAAAACAAAAAAAAACAAAAACAAACAAACAAACAATGGTGTCATTGATTCCATACAATAGATTTGGATTTTTATGATGAGACAAATACAAAGATTCCAAAGAGATGAGGAATTCATGCCAAACTACTCAAATAAGTAATGTGAGTCAACAATTCCACACAAATAATTTGATTCTTCCATGCCTTAAAAGATAAGTTGTATTGGTAATCTAAGGAGAAACAAGAGATGCCTTTGGAAGTTAGATATATATTCAAAAGCTGGTTTGAGTAACATTATACTTACTACCATGAAATGATTGATATTATTATCTAAAAATGGCTAATTAAAACAATGAAAATAAAATTAATTATTAAAAAAAAAAAATTCAAACAAAAATAAAATAAAATAATTTTATCTTTTCAAATAAAAAATAAAAAATAAAGAAAACAATTTAAATTAAATAAAATATTTTTTAATAATTCGAAAGTGAAAAATATAATTTAAAAATAATAAGTCGTAAATTGATATTTATGAATATCTTTTCCTAGATCTTTTGGACTCTGATACCAAAAAATGATGCAGAAGGAGGACTTAAAACAAGGCTTGAACAAAAAGCTTCACCAAAGGTTCCTAACCACAAACCAATTGTGCATTAGACCTTCAACCCTATACTTCCACCCTTGGGGCTAGTTGAGCATTCTTTGGCATATTTGAGTATGACACTACTAATCAGAGCATGATCTGACACAAAGTCTTTGCAAACATAGACATTGACAAGACTTATTCAATGTATTTGGAGCCTTTACATTCAATGCTTCCAATGATCAGAACAAAAATAAAACATTATAACATCAAACCCTCATTGAACTAGATTTTCAAATTGCCATACTATAATATGAAAATAACAATCATCAATAACTTTCAAAAATCAAAGAATTAAGAAAATCTTCGGTGAGATTGAAGATAACACTAAGAAAGACTTTTCCTCCAATTTTAATCAAGATCCAATAGTGGAATTTAGTAAGTTATGAAGTTTTTCCCAAAACAGGTAATCCTATGTCTAATTCAGGATTGTTTGCACAAGAATTGCTCTAACTCATTCAAATCTCAATAAAATTTGCTCAAACCAAAAGCATATTAAAATAGATGAGAATGTCTTCACCTTTTCCTATTGGTTCAAGTCCCTACTATTCTATACATTGTCATACGATAAAAAAATTAGACTGAAAAACATTAAAAACTAGAATTTAATGTAGTCCCATTTCATGTCAAATTTCACTTCTCTTTCATATCCCTCTTTACCAACCTTGATTTTCATTCCTATATTCCTTTTAAATACAATTTCCAACCTCCACAACTTCCCAACTACCCTCTAACAACTTCGTTAACAAAATGACAACTTTAACATTATTTTGCTTGACAACATTTT
Source organism: Cryptomeria japonica (assembly GCF_030272615.1). Classification (NCBI taxonomy): domain Eukaryota; kingdom Viridiplantae; phylum Streptophyta; class Pinopsida; order Cupressales; family Cupressaceae; genus Cryptomeria; species Cryptomeria japonica. The sequence goes on along the minus strand of NC_081412.1, from coordinate 597,468,216 downwards.
TTGCAACTTTATGACATTTTTGCAACTTTGACAAATCACCACCTAAACATTCCAAAATGGTCTTTGATGACCTTATTTTCTCAAAACATACAAAACAACTCAAAAACCTAATGTCCACATGAAACATGAAACAACATGAAGTGATGCTCCTTCATCATACTCCCCATAGAAAAGAAATTTGAGTTCCATCTCAAATATGAATCTTCTTTCTTGTCTTCCAGTTCCTTTGCATGCAAGAATTGTATTCTTTGTTCTAGATCTCAACTATATTTTTTTCAACTAGTGCACTTGTGCTTTCCAGTCCAACAACAAGCTTCTTGTGCCAAGGCCAACTTGGCATTATATATCCATGGTTCTATTCTTGTCTCTGCATGCTTTAGTTCTGACTGCAATTGGAGATTTATCTTCTCCTTCATCCACTTTGTCTTCTTTACTTGCACAAGGGACACACATATTTAAAAAATCATATTCTTTGTTTGCATACTTCACTTCTTCATACACCTCATGTGGTTTCTCATACACTCTTTTCTCCATGTTATTCTCCAAAATCTTTATGTTTTCAAGAAGACATGTTTTTAATGCAACATCATTATTTATTTCTTCAACACTTTCTTTAGGATCAGCAATAGGAATTCTACTATCTTCCTTCATTGGTCTCTTCTTCGAGTTGTGTTTGGACTTCTTCCTCTTTCTCTTCTTTCTGATTTTTGTCATGTATATTTTGTTCTCTTGGCTACTTCACTTCCTTTTCTTGTGGCTAATTTGGCAACTCTTTGTTTTTCATACCCCTATGTGTTTTCCCAATGTTCTTTTCTTATTTTCCCAAGGTAACCATCCTTCGCCTTCTCTGTCTCATGGCCATTAACTCTATAGGCCCCTTCACTCCCTTTTTCATGTTCTAGCCACTCTTTTGTCTTATTACTTCCAACCATTTCTTCAACATGAACTTACATTTTTCAAAACCTCTACATAACTCTAGGAAATCTCCAGCCAACTCTAAATCATTTTGTCATATTTTCTCTCATATTATCTTTTTCTTTGAAACTTTCCTTCTTATCTTGATGTCACATCTCTAACTCCTTTGTATTTTTCTTGATACCTCACCTAGTGCTTTCTTCGTATTCTTCTTCCCTAGTATTTTGGTATTCAGGGTCTTCTTTGCCAATCAATCTACAACACACACACTGAACCAAATGCCAATCAACATAATTAATTTCTCCTGCCCAGATCTTTTGCGATCTCAAAATTATTTTCATAGACCTTTTAGGATCTGATACCAAATATGAGGTAGAAGGAATTAAAAAAGGCTTCAACAAAAATATTCACCGTAGGTTCCTAACCACACACCAATTGTGCATTAGACCTTCAATCCTATACTTCCACCCTTGGGATTACTTGAGCATTATTTGACATATTTGAGTATGACACTACAATAAGCGCATGATCTAATACAAAGTATTTGCAAACATTGACATTCTCAAGAATTATTCAATGTATTTAGAGCCTTTGCATTCAATGCTTCCAATGATCATAACAAAAAAAAAACATTATAATAAAAAACCCTCATTGAACTAGATTTTTAAACTGCGATACTGTAATCTGAAAATAAGAATCATCGATAACTTTCAAAAATCAAATAATTAAGAAAATACCTTAAATGAGATTGAATATAACACTAAGATAGACTTTTCCTCCAATTTTCATCAAGATCCAATGGTGGAAATGTAAGTTATGAAGTTTTTCCCAAAACCAGTAACCCTAGGTTTGATCTAGGGTTGTTTGCACAAGAATTGCTCTAACTCATTCAAATCTCAATGAAATTTTCACAAACTAAAATAATATTAAACTAGACCCATGTCTTCATCTTTTCACATTGGTTTGAATCATGTACTATACCATACGTGGTTGTGCCATTAAAAACTCAAACTGAAAAACAATAAAACTGGAAAATGTAGTCCCATTTGATTTCAAATTTCACTTTTATTTCAGTCCCCTCTTCACCAACCTTTATTTTCATGCATACATTCCTTTTAAATAAAATCTCTAACCTCCACAACCTCCCAATTCCTTCTAACAACTTAGTTAACAAAATGACAACTTTGACATTATTTGCTTGACAACATTTATAGACAAACCTATGTTATTTGGTTTACAAAATTGCCCAACAAGAATTAGAGATTGATAAGAAAATTATTTTATTTCTAGCAAATCTTACTAAGTAGCCACATGGTACAAGACACCACTCCAAGGAAACAATATAATTATGCTCTTAAAAACCAATACTACAACACAATAAAAAATCATTCCACTACCAATCGACATTCCATTCACATCCCTATAAAACTTAGTAGTCCCAAACTTAAGGACTAACTTACAATCACCTTCATAAATTTAGTGCACAACTAAGGAGCATGTTTAAATTCTTACATACTAGGGATTTAGTTTTAGAAAGAACCTTTTTACATTTATTATAATGTTCAAAAAATAGTTGTTGGGTACAATCTATTATCCTTTGAGCATCTCTACAACATGTATTATGTAAACTAAATTGATATATATTAATTTTCAGTCAATTTATTTATTGTGGCTTTAGTACAAATTTTATTAATATACTATAATTCATTCCATTCAAGCATGAGGATTCATATAAAAACACTCTTTAATAAAAATTAAAAATATTATTTTTCATAGTGTATAATCAATACTAAAGTTTCTAAAGTTCAATATTATATAATTTTTAATAAATAATAAATTAATTAATATTAAATAATTTAACAAACTTATGAGTTGTTCATAGTTAGCATTCAACCAAAAAAAATATTAGACATTAATCAATCAACTATCGCTTGCTACTCTGCAAGTTTCGAGTTTCAAACACCTGTTGTTCATAGTGGAATCTACAGGTGGGGATCATCCGCCACCATCTACGAGCCTTGCTTTGGACTCTGTGATGCTAATAATGTCTATCACATCCCCTCCTGGTCCCATAGTGGATTCTCCTTTTAGTCCGGCTGCGATTCAACTTGACAACTCTAATTTGGGGAGTTCTTTGGTCATGCCCATGGTTTCTGATCCTAACCCGATGTGTCGATTGTTCATGATAAGAAAAATACCACTAAACCTTCTACTGATAACATGAATCTCAAAGGCTGGAAAAACATGCTGGTCAGAAACACTAAGACTGTGGACCCCAACATTGTCCCTGTCTACTCGCAAACTGAGGAGGGAACGTCTTTAGAGCTCCCTAACATTGTTCTTGACCGTATTTTGCACAACATGGCTAATACTCTAGTGGGAAAATTCTTCTCCCTGCGCCTCATGGTGGAGATGGTTAGAAAATGGGTCAAGGACAAATGGAAACTAAAAGGGAGTGTCTCTGTTAGTGCCATGCCTGGAGCCCTATTCCTCTTTAAATTCACTGTTGAGGAGGATGTCGCTCTTGTCCTTTTTGGTTGTTGGTCCTATGGTTGAAACAATCTTTCCCTTTGTCGATGGAAGGCTGGTTTTGACCCAACGACTGATTTATAGAAAACTACTCCAGTTTAGGTTCAGTTCCTAGGGCTCCCCCTTGAGTACTAGGATGAGTCCATCTTTAAATAGATTGGGAATTCCTTTGGTCATTTTGTTGGTGTCGATGAGATTACCAAAACTAGATCGTGCCTAGTCTATGCACATTTCTATGTTCAAGCTACTATGAGCATGAATATCCCCAACTTTATAACCCTCAAATCCAAGCTAGGAAGCTGGACTCAGGCCCTTGTTTATGAGAATGCCACCCTTTTCTACCAAAAATGCCGAAAAGATGGGCTTTTTTATTTCTCAATCCAATGCTCTGGCTCCTCTGCCTCTTAAGCTTGCCAAATGTTCCTCCCAAGCATAATGGCCTAATAGTGGGGCATGTTGTGGCTCCTACTTTTGGCTCGGATCTGCCTCCCCTTGTAGTTGATGACCCAGTTATGGAAGAGTACCCCTTTGCTGAGAGTATTATCAACCTTCTAAAATCTCCTACAGAGAATGTGGACAAGACCTCTAAGTCAGCCTTGAAGGAACAGTGAATCTCCCCATTGGCTAGTTTAGTTTCACCAGTTGATCTAGTGGAAGATGGTGAGATTGTGAGGGGCTCCATTCTTTCCCCAAAGATGACTTTCTCCTCGATGGTGTTAACTCATCCCACTCTGCACCAGAGTACCCCCTCTTCTGGTGCACCTGGTGCTTCATCCAATGGTTGCAAGACTCTTATTGATGAGGGTTGGATTACTCAGAGATGCAAAACTAGGAATGCAAAGCCTGATATGGGGACAAACCTTAAAGTGGTATGTCCATCATAGAGACTATCAGGATAGAAGGAATCAGCAAGGGATATTTCCAATGGTAGGCAGTGGACCTTGGAGACATCCATGAAAGGTAAGAAATGAAGGCCCTCTCATGGAATATGAGGGGCCTCAACAACCCCCAAAAGAAATATGCTCTTAAGAATTGTATTTTTGAAAATAAAATTATGGTCCTTCTTGTCCAAGAAGTTAAGATGTCTATGTCTTCCTTTTCCCTTATTGCTAGAAAAATTTGGCCTGGTGCTAAGTTCGTTATCAGTGATGCTATTGGATCCTCTGGTGGCTTGGTTACCATGTGGGACCCTCCCATTTCTCTGGCAGTCTTCTCTCTTCTTCTGCCAACCTTTTGGTCTCTAAACTCTCTTCCCTGATGGACTCCTGCGTTCTTGTTAATGTATATGCCTCCAATGTTAGATTGGGTAGACTGAATCTCTAGAATGACATAATTGTTCTAATATAAAATAATGTCAATGCCCACTGGTTGATCATGGGTGATTTCAACTCTCCTCTGATCCCCTCTAAGAAGTTGGGGGGCCTCCCAAAGTACTCTGACAACATGACTAATCTTACTCTGACAACATGACTAATCTTGTCGACTTCATTGGTAGGAATGGGTTAATGGATGTGGAACTAATAGGGAAAAAATTCACTTGGTCCAATCTTAGGAAGGGAAAGGATCTTACTCAAGTCAGACTTGATAGATTTCTCATCTTGGGAAATTGGGGAATTGGTCCTTCCTTGAAGCTCACTGCCCTCCCCAGAACGGTCTCTGATCACAACCCCCTGCTCCTTTGGAGCACCACAAATTCTGTAAGGAAAAATCACCCTTTTAGTTATGAAATTATATGGAATTCTCATCCAGAGTTCAAGGACTGCATCAAAAGATGGTGGAGCACCTGCATCCCTAGCATACCTATGTTTTGGATTGCCCAGAAGCTAGATTTGATCAAAAGGAATGTCTGGGGTTGGAATAAATATACCTTCGAGGACATCTTCAGGCAAAAAAAGGATCTCAATAGTAAACTGATAGCTATCCAAGAGCGCATTGATCAAGGTGACTTTCTTGAAGCTACTAATATGGAGGAGGCTGCTCTCTGCAAAATATGGAAGGAGAAATCTCACAAAGAACTCTACTGGAAACCAAAATCTTGGGTACAATGGATCAAAGAGGATGATAAGAATCTGACTTTCTTTCATAGATCTACTATTATTCACAGGGAAAAAAACCACATCTCCTCCCTCATGGATGATAACAATCATGAGGTCAAAGATGAGGACAGTTTGGGAAGACTGACTACTAACTATTTTGCCACTTTGTTTAGGGAAGATGGTGACACTGGGGCCCCTATTGGGGAGGATCTTCTCATTTGCCTCCTACCCCCCCTCTTAGTGGAAGACAACAACCTCATTTTGGCCCCTGTTTCTGAGGAGAAAGTCAAGTCCACTATTTTTTCTATGGGTTCCTTCAAAGCCCCAGGTCCTGATGGTTTCCCCCCTGTTTTTTTCCAAGACTTATGGGATGTGGTGGGCCTTGATGTTATCCTTGCCACTAGGATTTTTTTCAAATATGGAAGGCTTCTCAACAAGATCAATAACACCTTCATTTCCCTTGTCCCTAAAGTGTAGGAGGCTACCAGTCTCAAGGACTTCCACCCTATCAGTCTTTGCAACACTATTTATAAAATTTTTAGCAAGGTTCTTGTTAATACGCTCAAACCTTTCTTGGATTCTTTGATTAGCTCTACACAAAAAGGTTTTGTCCCTCATAAATAGATTTTGATGTGGCCATCTCTCCTCATGAGATATTTCATTCCATGGACAAGTGGCACCAGCTGGGGATGGTGCTCAAGCTTGACATCTCTAAGGCTTAAGATAGTGTCAACTGGAACTTTCTCTTCAAATTTATGAAGACAATGGGGTTTGGAGATCAACTCATTAAACTTATTAGGGAATGCATATCTACAGTCACCTACTCTGTGATTCTTAATGGGAGCCCCCTGGAGAAGTTCAGGGCCTCCAGAGGTCTGAGACAATGGGATCCTCTCTCCCCTTACTTTTTCATCATCCTTGCTCAAGTGTTGGCTTCTAATTTGAACTCCATGGTTAACAAAGGAGCTCTCCTAGGAATTAAACCTACCTCTATGATGCCTCCTGATGTTCTGCAACATTTTGTAGATGACACTATTCTCTTTGGTATCTCCTCTATGTTGGAAGCTATGACTTGGAAATATTTTCTTAACTCTTATGCTCAGGCCTCTAGTCAACACATCAACTATGAGAAGAGCAACATCTACTTCTTTCACACTCATGTTCAACTCCAAGATAAAGTCTATCGAATCCTTTGTTGTCAAAGGGCTTTCATCCCTAGCACCTACCTTGGTCTCCCTTTAACTATCAAAGATATCTCTAATTCCTTCTGGATCTCTATCCTTGAAAGATTGCAGAAGAAGCTAACTGGTTGGAAAGGTAGATTCCTTAGTAGTGCTGGGAAGTTGCAGCTTCTCTCCTCCTCCCTTCAGGGGATCCCTATGTACTTCCTCTCCCTTTTTAAGATTAATGTGGCTATCCTTGCTAAGCTAGAGAATATCCAAAAGACTTTCCTTTGGATGGAGATGGAAGAAAAGAAGAGGCTCACTTTGGTGGGCTAGGATAGAGTTTGTCTCCCTAAGGCCATGGGTGGGTTTGGGAACCCGCAAGATCTCCAAGTTCAATAAGGCCATGTGACCAAAACCACCTGGAAGCTTTTGAATAAGGATGCGGATTGAAGCAGGATCCTCAGGGATAAATACCTAGGTAATGGGGATTTTTCCTTTCTTATAAAAGAGGAGGGCCTCCCCAAGGGTTCCAAAATTTGGAACAACATTTTGAGTTGCTAGGACCCTTTATCCCATGGTATGAGGTGGCTTATTGGAAATGGAAGTAATATTCTCTTCTGGGAGGATTGTTGGTTGGGAGAGAAGCCCCTTGCTTCCTCCCCCTCACTTAGAAGGCTCCAGGAGGCTACCAAAAGTTTCTTTGGAGAAAGGGTCAGTAATTATTTCATCAATAACACTTGGAGGGATTTGGAGGGTTGTTGCATTGACCATCGCTTCCTCCTCCCTACTACTAGAGATCTTTAGAAGCTCTTGGCTGGCATCTTTCTCCCCCTTTATTCTAGGAAATATAGATTCATTTGGGAGTGGGACCCTTCTGGGGACTTCTTTGTCAGAACTACCTACAACAACTTGCTAAGAGAACCTGATAACACCTCTATCTAGAAAGAGGTCTAGAATCCCCAACTCATCCCCAAGGTCAATTTCTTTTGGTGGATTGCTCTCCTCAATACAATTTTGACCCAAGAGAATTTGGTCAAGCGAGGATTCCAATTACCTAATAAATGTATCCTTTGCAAGAATGATGAGGAAAGCCCTTCTCATCTCTTTCTCCACTATCTTTGCTTAGGAGCTCTAGGGGATAGTCTATAGCAAGCTCATTATCTGTTGGATTATGAATGACAACTTGTTAATTTTGTCCCAGGCATTTCAAGGTCCCTCATCCAACCCCCTTATCCAACAACTATGGAAGTAGATCCCCCCTCATGTGAGTTGGAGTATCTGGAAGGAGAGGAATGATAGGATATTCAGGGACAAAGAGGCCTCTGTAGAAACTATGTTTTCTCAATTCCTAAAGTTGATTCTTAAGAATATCTCTATTTCTAAAACTCGGCTAGCCTCCAAACCTCCCTCTACCTGGGACTGGGAAATTGCTAGATGTTGGAACATTCCCCCCTCGTTCTCTCTTGTTAACTGCTCTAAGAGACTCCTAAGGCAAAGCACGGTTTGGTCTCCTCCGGCCACCCATTTAAAACTCAACTTTGATGGGGCTGCAAGGGGGGTCTGGCTATTGGTGGAGGGGTTATCAAAAC
>NC_081412.1:597443481-597459481 GCF_030272615.1 Cryptomeria japonica | reverse complement strand
CTTTTTGTTTTAGAAGCCCAAATCCTTCTAGTTGTTGAGGCAGGAGGTCGGACCTCTGGTAGCGGCCCACACACATACGGTTCTTAGTAGAGATACAAAGTTCGCCATGGGGAGTTTTCATGGGGACTGATGCTTGGCTGACCCGAGAAGTGAGTGCCGAGGGTGGAGCCAGTGAGGTCAAGCATCTAAGTATCCGCTCTGAATAGCATAGCCTCGGGGGTAAAACCCTATGTGGGATCAACAACTATTGTCTTGGCCAGCCCTAAGATTTGTGCTTGTCTTATGCTAAACACTCAAACATTCAAGACTAAACAGCAAAACATTGTGTCTTTTGTGTCTTCAAGTGTATGCAAAACTTTTTACATCAAACAACACAATTTTGGAGTCTAAACAGTTTGCAAACATTGGGTCATCAAAATTGTGTCCTCTTGTCACGAAAAAACAGTCAAACAGTCGGATTTGGTCACAACAAAACAACTTCACACATTGGAAAAATTGCACTAAGGTTATAGAAACGCGTCTGTGTCTGTTTTAACCGTGTCTGCGTCATATAAGCGCGTCTATGAAGGGCAGAATAGCGTCTGTGTTTTCAACAGCGTCTGTGTCAAATAGAGAGGCGTCTGTGTCTGGGAATCGCATCTGTGAAGTATACAGAGGCGTCTGTGTCAGGATTTGAAAAGTTTAACAGTCAAGCAAACAAAGAAAATTAGTTTCGGCATACTTGTGCTTCTTAGGTTGTCTCTTCAGGTTTCATCTAGCATTCAGCCTGTTCTAAGGTTTCACACAGTCCATCATTGCTTCACATCTCATTTTACATTCACAACTGTCTAAACTTGAGTCAAAAGGTCACTTGCTTGTCCTCATCATACTTTGTCAACACACTACATACAACTACACTTTGCTAAGTGGTCCCTCATCAAGGTTTCTTACCTTTGGGTCTCATTTGGTCTTACTTAGAGTCAAGGTCAACTTACCTCATCAAGAGAAACTATCCTCTCTTTGGAAGTCACACCTACTCTACTACTTACATACTTGGTCTTACACTTTGGACATTGCAAGTACACCTCAAGATTCATTTACACTCCATACAACTCTTGGTCTTCCATACTCTTGTCATTTTTCATCTAGTCTCTCACATATTGGTCAAACACCTAGTTCATGGTTGAAACCCGCCTTCAAAAATCTAGGAGAATAGCTAAAGAAGCTCAAGAATCCGTAAACATGAGTTCTTATGAGTATGACAATGATCTATTCTACAATCCTGAGCACACTACATTACCAGACATGAATGTTTATAGACATAATCCAAATGTGGAAAGCATAAATACTATAAACAATAATGCTACGCACAATGACAATGTTGACAACTCTTCAATACTATCAGCAGACATAGAAGAATCCATAATGAATCCTCAATTCAATAGATTGGTTGAAGAGATAATGAGGAGAGATCGACAATACTTTCTAAACATGATGGCACATAGTGGAGCTAAAATACCGCATGATTTTGACTTATCTCAACTTATGGAAAGTCGACCCTCACAACAAACTCAACCCAACATGGATCAAAGGAGACCAAATAGTGGAGGAAATAGAGGACCGAATAATATGATGCCGGAGTCACCATCAGCTTTGCTTCAAAAGCCAGCAATCCCACATACACAAGCTCAAACATATGATACTTACACTCAAGGACCATCATGGAGGCCTTATGCTCAATCACATGCTCAAGGTATGAATCAATCAAAACAAGTGGATACTCAAGGACATCCTCAAAATGTTGACACAAGGAGACCTCATGTCAAAATTGGGGGCAACACAATGGAAAATGAAAGGCCTATTGAATATGGTATATATGCACAAAATAGATATGGGGTGCCCCAACAAGAAGTTATGCCAAGTGCTCCATACATGTCGCAACAATATAGACCTCCATATGGACATGTCTACGATTAGTATCATCCATACATGCAACAAGCTCCTCCTCAAATGGGCGTTTCAAACATGGGGTATGCTACAAGAAATCAATCTCCTCCCAAAAATAATTTGGAGCAACAAATAAGAGATTTACAAAAGAAAATGGAGGACATGAGTACATCAAAACCTACATACACTATGAGAGATATATGCCCTTATCCCTTTGATAAGAGCATTCCAATGCCTCCATTTCCTCCACACTTTGTGACACCAAAATTTGACAAATATAGAGGGAGAGGAGACCCCAAGGCACACATAAGACAATTCTTCACAGCTTGCATTGAGGTAGCGGCAGAAGAAACATACTTAATGAGGTTGTTCCCACAGAGCTTAGGAGATCAAGCTATGGAATGGTTTTCTCAATTACCTCCTGGTATTAAGTCATGGGGCGACTTAGCAGAGGCATTCATTCAGCATTTCTCTTACAACATTGAAACAAATGTCTCAGTTACTACCTTGTGCAATACTAAACAAAAGGAAGGAGAATCTTTCGCAACATTTTTACAGAGATGGAGAAACCTAGCTAGCAGATGCTCTTGTGAAATCCCGTAGAAACAAATGGTGGAGATGTTCACACAAAACGTTAATAAGGCTATTGGCTATGATCTCAGAAAAGCTTGTTTGTCTACATTCAAGGATGTCATTGAAAAGGGCCTAGCAACAGAAAAGGTCTTAATTGAACAAGGAGTTATCAAACTATTCAAAGAAAACAAAGAGGACTTCAAAGGAAAGGACAAACCAAAATTTTGGAACAAGAACAAGAATACAGTTAATGATGGCGTTGTTGATGCCAATACAGTGAGACCAAAGTTTGTCTTTTCTGGATCAAGTTCTACCAACAATCAGGTGAACAACCAAACAACTTCTAAACCTCGAAGGAAGTACACTCCATTGGGAGAACCACTTGAATCAGTCTTCAAAAAGCTTGTAGCAAACAAAGTAATTACAGTTCCAGATTTTCCTCCTTATGAACCAAAGGTAGAACCAAATTGGTGGAATGATGATGAGTATTGTGAGTTTCATAAGAGCAAGGGTCACAAGACAGGTAATTGCCATCGATTGAAAAACATTGTGCAAGATCTCATTGACAGAGGAGATATAGAGATTGAGGGACATTCATCTAATCAAGAGCATGAGGTGTTTAAGGAACCATTCCCAAAACATGACAAAGGAAAAGGCAAAGTCACAGATGATCAAGCCAATTACACTAGAGCACCTTACAATTATGATTCTACTATTAATCACATCTCAATGGACAATCATATTTCTACCATTACTATCAAAAACAAAAATCTTGAGAATCCTTCTCAGAGACCCAAGATTGTCCTAAAAGGTGTGGGATCTTCTTCTGAGCATACCTCTGAATGTCATGTTACAACTCGTCGAGGTAAAATTACATTGCCAGGTGCCTCCACTAAGAATACCAATCTTTCATCAACCAAGCCTGAGTACGACCTTGTAGAACAACTAGGGAAGACACCTGCACTCATCTCTATTCTTGAGCTCTTACGTATATCTCCTGCACATAAAGCTATCCTTGACAAAATCTTGAGAGATACTGCCATCCCTACTGATCTAAACATGGACCAGTTTCAAGCCATGGTGGGATACCTATCCGTTCCACACTCCCTCACATTCACAGAAGCCGATGACGCCTCCATAAGTCAGCCACATAATGCACCTCTACATGTTGAAGCCTTCATACATAAACATCGAATAAAGCGAGTCCTGATAGATGGAGGAGCAGGTCTTAATATTTGTACATTGAGCACCATCAGACAATTGGGATATTCTGACAAAGCTGTGAATTCTACAAACCAAATCACCATTAAGGCTTATGATGATGAAGAGCGCTCGTCCAAGGGCACGGTCACCTTACCATTAAGAATAGGGCCAGTCACAAAGGATGTGGTTTGTCAAGTCCTAGATCTAGATCTCACGTATAACATATTGCTAGGACGTCTGTGGATTCATGAAATGAGGGCAGTCCCATCAACATACCATCAATGCATAAAGTTCCCTCACAATGGAGTCGAGGTAACGGTCAATGGTGATCCAAATCCATTCATATATTGTAATAACTTGAGATCACATACTGAGACTATCATCCCCAGCAATTGTGAGGCTACTCCTTCTTCAGCATATATTGATCCTGAGTCATTAAAGCCCTCGACATCCAAACAAGGTGAACTTAGAGCCAAGTTTCAAGACAAAGGCATGGGAGAATACACTCTGAATCAGACAATGTTTTTACGACAAGTCATGAGCTCTCCCAAGGAATATGGGAGGCCACATCCTAACAAGCAAATCTCCATCATGATGCTCAAATGGGATCCTACCATCTTTCAAAAATGGGGTGAACTAGAAGAAGAAAATTTATATAAAATGCTCTATAAGGACGTTGAAGAGGACACACATGATCAGATTATTATACCCTGTGAGAACTATGGAAAAGGCTTCAAAATTCTGCAAAGATTCGAGTATGATGGAAAAAGCCCTCTCGGACTATGCAAAGAAGGTGTCATGGAGCCCTTACAACCTGAGCTAACTACAAGAAGGGAACGCTCCAAGGGGCTTGGTTTTCTGAATCCCAGACTACATAATAAAAGAACAAAAGAGGTATGGCGAATTAAAGTTGCCGAAGTTCAACAAGAGGATTACTATTCCACAGACTCTAATGAGTGGGAATGGGGTTCAGACAAATCCTCCAGTGACTATGAGCTCACTGAAACATTCAGAGAGCCAGATGAACCCACAGAGGAGGAGGAATTTTACAAAAAGTTCAGAGTTGGTCAAGAACCAACCCATAAGGATCCCGCACAAGCTTCGTTTCAAGGTCCTAGGTCAAAATCACATAGGATGAGGACACCTGTCCCAGAAGGCTCTACTAGTGATGACAATTTGGATTCGCTCACGATCGAAACTGATGAGGAGAGTGCCATCGATGACCTCGACGATTACCTTGACATACCTGAATATAACCACATCTTCACTATTAGTCCTGCAAACCCTGAAAGCACTAAAGACCTTCCCCTTGTTCATCCTCAACTCATTGACTGGGATCATGAAGGACCAGCACAATTTGATACATTTCAAAATGACAAAGCTATTATCGACGACCTTGGCATTCGAGATGATCTTCCCCCTGGAGACCACAAAGCAGGATACGCCATAGAGCTCAACAACATAGCATACTTTGGTGAGGGTGTTGGGCCTTCTAGTCGCAAAAATGTGAAAATAAAAACAAAACAAGGGTCTTATGGCGAAAACCACACTGTGGCACTATCTGACTCCAAAAAAGTAAAAAGAAAGGACGTATCTGAGGGTGAAAACCTCTCTGAGGCGCCTGAAGATGGAAGGCTCGACATTCTCCCAGCATCATATGAGGAAAAATCATCCATGTTGGTAGAGGAGACTATAAAGACAAACATTGGTACAGCAGAGGTTCCACACAACATATTTTTGGCTCAATCATTGACAGAGGCTGAGAGAGCAAAATTCATAAGCTTCTTTAAGGGACGACAAATCAACTTCACATGGTCTTATGCGGATATGCCTAGGCTAGACCCGGATTTAGTAATGCATCATTTGACAGTCAAACCGGGGGCAAACCCAGTAAAGAAGAAATTAAGAAAAATGCATCCACAAGTGGCATTGCTAGTCAAGGCAGAGCTGGAGAAATTATTGGATGTCGGATTCATACGCCCAATTGATTATCCTGAATGGATTTCCAATTTAGTACCTGTCAGCAAACCAGATCGCAGTATCCGAATATGTACAGACTTCAGAGATATCAACAAGGCTTGCCCAAAGGACGATTTCCCATTACCAAACATTGACTTGATCGTTGATCTCACAGCAGGCCATGAAATGTTATCTTTAATGGACGGATTTTCTGGATATAATCAAATCAGGATTGCACCTGAAGATCAACATAAAACATCATTTACTTGTCCATGGGGAACCTACTGTTGGAATGTCATGCCCTTTGGGCTAAAAAATGCAGGCGCCACGTATCAACGAGTGATAACGACTATCTTTCATGATCTCATGCACATAACCGTGGAAGATTATGTTGACGATCTTTTGGGAAAATCAATAGACAGAGACACACACTTGGACATACTTTCAGTTGTCTTTGATCGGCTAGAAAAATACAAGGTAAGATTAAACCCAAAGAAATGTGTCTTTGGAGTAACCTCCGGGAAGCTCCTAGGATTCATTGTGTCTAAAAGAGGAATAGAAGCTGATCCAACAAAAGTCAAGGCTATCTTGGACATGCCGCCACCCAAGAATATCAGTCAACTTCGATCTTTACAAGGGAGACTCCAGTCCATACGAAGATTCATAGCACAACTTGCAGATAAGTGTAACCCTTTCCAGCACCTGCTACACAAAAACATCAAGTTCAAATGGGATGAGAACTGTCAATAGGCTTTTCAGGCGCTCAAAGATTATCTTTTGAGCCCGCCAGTTTTGATGCCACCAATTCCAGATCAACCATTGCTACTTTACATATCAGCTACTCCGACAGCACTGGGGGTACTCCTAGCACAGCAAATACCTGACGGCAAGGAAAAAGCAGTCTACTATATCAGTCGCACATTGGTGGGATATGAGCTAAACTACACACCAATCGAGCGTGCATGTCTCGTTGTGGTCTTTGCTTCACAAAAATTACGACATTATATGCTCACTCACAAGACTAAGTTGATTGCCAGAATTGATCCACTAAAATATCTTCTCAACAAAGCTACACTTACTGGGCGGCTGGCCAAGTGGGTAATGATTTTGAGTGAATTCGACATTGAATACATGGACATAAAAGCTATAAAAGGACAAGCAATTGCAGATCAACTGGCAGATGCTCCCATGATAGATGATGCTCCTCTACAGTCAGAATTTCCAGATGAGTCCATTCTAACAATATCACCTGCAAAGCCATGGCAATTATATTTTGACGGCTCATACACACAGCACGGGGTAGGAGCGGGTATACTCTTTATAACTCCCCAAGGCGATTCTATACCAAAGTCATACCGCTTATCATTTCCTTGCACTAACAATATAGCGGAATAGGAGGCATTAACAACTGGGTTAAGAATTGCAGTTCAATGGAAGATCCAAGAACTTTGTGTTTTTGGGGATTCTCAACTTGTCATCCATCAAGCAACTGATGATTATCAAACAAAAGATGAAAAGCTAATGCCTTACAAACAACTGGTAGATGATCTGAAACAACACTTTGCAAAGATAGAGTTTGAGCAGATACCAAGAGAACAGAATCGCGCTGCTGATGCCATGGCTACAATTGCTTCGCTCATTGATCTACCGCAAAATGAGACCTGCTATGAGTTCCTGGTAGACAACCTGCTGATTCCGTCATATGAGATCACTCCTACGGAAATGATATGTGTTGTTGGTTCTGAATCCCAGTTATATGGTCCCATATTCACATACCTTCGCGACAATATCTTACCTCCCGATCTATTGAACAATCAACGCCGCACTTTCATTCGCCAATCCTCTTGATACGTCATTTTAGCAGATATCCTATACCGATAAGGTCTAGATGGCACCCTTCTTAGATGTTTAGAGAGTGACGAAGCTCAGATCGCGTTACGAGAAGTGCATGAAGGGATATCTGGTCTGCATACTAGTGGTCCTACCTTGGCCAAGAAACTCATCAGGACTGGATACTACTGGCCTACTATGGAAAAAGATGCATATCAGTTTGTCAAGAAGTGTAAGCAGTGTCAAATTCATGGAGACCTCATACATGCACCAGCACAGGAACTACAACCACTTGCATCTCCTTGGCCCTTTTGTCAGTGGGGACTCGATCTCATAGGCAAGATTCATCCTCCTTCTTCCAATGGACATAAATTCATTATCACAGCCACGGAGTATTTTACAAAGTGGATTGAAGCCGTGCCTCTCACACAAGTTACTGGCAAACAAATCGCTACCTTCATCCTGAACTACATCATTTGCCGATACGGGATTCCTACTTCCATTATTACTGATAACGGGCGTCCCTTCAAAACTCAGGATGTTCGTGAACTCTGTGAGCGCTTCCATATCTCCCATCGTTTCTCCACACCATATTACCCCCAAGGTAATGGCCAAGCTGAGGCGTCTAATAAAACAATTCTCAAAATCCTTAAAAAGACAGTCGACGACGCTGGCCGTAACTGGCATATCCAACTCAATCCTGCACTCTGGGTCTATCGCACAAGTGTTCGCACACCTACAGGAGCTACACCCTACTCACTTGTCTACGGCTCTAAAGCCATCTTACCTATTGAGGTCGAGCTACCTTCTTTACGGGTCTCCTTGAGAAACATAATCAACGATGAAGACTACAGGGTCTCTGGCTTACAAGAACTAGAACTGCTGGAGGAACGAAGACACACTGCTTTTAATCATCTCAAGGCTTACCAACAACGAATGAGTCGCAATTACAATCACAAAGTTAAGCCTCGCACATTTGAGGTAGGTGACTTAGTCCTCAGAGAGAACCCCAAGAATCAGCAAGACAGAGATAAGAAGGGCAAGTTCGAACCAAACTGGCTTGGTCCTTACATCATTACAGTGGTATATGGATCTGGGGCATATCAGCTCTCAACTACAGAAGGTGAACCCTTAGAGGATCCTATCAATAGCATGCACCTTCGCAAGTTCTACACATAAGCTCTTCAGAACATCCTAATTCAAAAATACAAAAAAATCAAAAAACTCAAAAATACAAAAAAATTATAAAACAAAAAAATCGTTACATGGTGAAAACCTAGCAAACAGGCGCCTTGTGACAACAAAAACATTGAAAAATAAAAAAAAGTAAAGAGAAATAATTTCGTCCAACAGTGAAAACCACTTCGGTGGTGCCCTGGGCAAGTACCATGGTGAAAACTGGATCACCAGCGCCATGCGTAGAGACTTTGCTCCTCCCTCTTTCAGGATTCTCTTTCATCTTTCACTTTGCACACACTCACAACCTATTCGTTCATAATAAAATTACCCAGTCCCATCATGGCTTGTTAGTGATCTACCCAAGATTGGTTAGCCATTCATAATAAACCTCCCTTTTCGCATCCCTTTCCATCCATAATAAATCAAATCCTATCTGTGGCCAAGGCAATTCCTATGTCTAGTGATGGGTGTGGAACTGAGAACATCACATGTTTCAAGGAGTACAGTTTCTTCCAGCTTCCTTCAAGTTTATCCGCGCACAATCCGCAATAAAGCAGCATTTGCATCACAGATCCGCAATAAAGTTCCATCTTCTCCACAATAAAGTATCAGTTTTATGGATTCAGTCAGTTTCAAATGAGACACAACAGCAACAATGAGCTTCAACAAAATCAAATCTTTCAACAGACTCAGACAACATATGGTTCAGTGCTATCTATCCTTTTTGTGAAAGTGAACATTGTGACCACAATTGAATAAGACTTAAACAAGTGACAAGAGACACTAAACTTGAGGATTACAGTGGATGTTGGTGTCGAGTCTTGGTTTTCTTTTGATTTTATCTTTTTGGTGACATGTATTTTAGCTTTTCCAGGATGTCTTTGACTAGAGATTCTATCTCCAGGATGTCTTTGACTAGAAAGGCGAGGATGGGGTATCGTCACCTATTTGCATTTGCTGTCTGTGGATTGTCTTTTAGTAATGCTATGACTTGTCCAAGGATATGAGGACACTGCGAGTCTAGTATGAACTGGGGCATTCCTTGTTTGTGACTGTCTTATCTCCATGCAAACAAGTACAATGACTTTCTGGGCCGAACAAATGCCTCGATTGTCATAACCTATTCTACCATTATAAACTCAATGATGATAACGCACAAGAAGCTCTTTCACGTTCATATCTTCTGTCTTCCATCCCCCTTTCTTGATTGACTTCCATTGTTCTTCTCGAGTCCGCATAGCCTGCTATCACATGACTGAGTATGATGACACACCAAAAACATTTGCATTTCATATAGTTACACCTGCATCACCACATATAAGCATTTCATACATACATATAGATATCACAATTGCATCACATCCTGCATACAACACATGTTAGCACATCTCACATTTTCATTATGTAAATAATCATTTGCATTATATACATTCACATTTGCATCATGCATCACATATACAACATAAAAGAACAAAAATATATTGCATTGCATCATATAAGCATCCATATCATAAAACATGCATCACATAAGAACATCTCATCACATAAGGTACACATGCATATAGCTGCCGCAAAAATGGATCATCTCTCATATATAATCAAAAGTGTCATGATACAATGATGTCAAAAGAATCATATGGCTACAAAATCACCTGCAGGTGTCTACAATACAAAAATGGTACATTTACTGATACAAAGGGGAGCCCTCTACGGCTATGATGAACTCCCTCCCTCGGAGTCACCTGGCCTCGACGGAGTCTGAGCTCTAGATGGCCCCGCTCCAGGATCCCCCTGCCTGTCTGGTGGTGGTGGAGGACCCATGACCCCACCGCTGGATGCCTGCCTCCTACGACTCCCTCCCGTAGCCGTCGCTATGCGCGACGATCTATGGAAGCTCCTCACCCGCTGATCCGCTGGCACGACACCATAGTACAGATCCCTCCAGTAGGCGATCTCCTCCCCGGCTCGCAGCACATATGCGTAGCCTGCCCCTACATCCTTTGTTGCCCGCCTCCCTACCCTCAGAGCTGTGTCGGCCTCAGTATATCGCTGGATGGCCTGGTCTCTCTCTCGCTCTGTGTCCCTGAGCCTGATCCTGAGGCGATCTCTCTCCCGCACCAAATCTGCAATCTCGTCTGCCTGGCCCTGGCAGATCTCTCTCAGCTCTAGCAGCTCATCCTCCTCAGGATCTCCACCCTCAGCCTCTGCCTGTGGCTCCTCCTCTGCAGGTGCTTGTACCTGTGCCTCTCCCTATACCTGTCTAGGTGCCTGAATAGGTACCTGTCTCTGCACCTGCTCCTGTCCCTGCACCTGTCTAGGTCCCTGTGCTCTAGGACCCTGTGCTGCTGGTACCTGTAGGGGCAATCCACCCCGACCTCTCACCACCTGGGCTGCTCTCTCCTATCCTCCCTCCCTCCGAGGTGCCACCCGCCTCTCCCCCACTACTCCCCTCCGCCTCCGCCAGCCCCTACCTCCATCTCCTCCACCATCATCATCATCATCCCCTCCCACCTCTCCCTCCAACAGCTCTCCCGGATCTGTCAACCTCGGAAATGGATGCTCTGCCCAATATGCAGAATACTCTGCGTCCATCCCTGCATCCTCTACCTCTGGCCACATGTCCCACGGTAATGGCATCATCTCGGCCATCTGTGTCACGGCCTGATCATATGATAGAAGTGGCCCGAACTGTACCTGATCTCTGACTATACGGGCATACATGCCCGAGCCTCGCGGCATCCTCTGGATCCGGCCGAACTGTCTGCATACCCTGTCAACAAGCTGCCTCTCCAGAATATAGGGTGTCTGCCCAATAAGATACCTACTCCTGAATGCATAGGGTAGCTCCACTGCATCGTCATCCCACTCCTCGCACCCCAGGTACGGCCTCCAGATAACCATATCAATGTCATCTATGACGTGTCTCCAATGCTCCAATCGACCAATCTGAGGCTGTGATGTAATCATATCGTATAAATGCACAAAACTCCGTCCATGCCCTCTGCCTTTGAAGTGGATAGGTCGTGTGATAGGAAGGTGCTCATATGCCCACACCTGTAGGAGAGTCACTCCGCAGCCCAGTCCCACTGATCCGTGGTAAACAAACTGATGCAGCTCATAGTATAAATGTGCCAGGATACATGGCCCCCATGCATATCTGGTGTGCTCTGTCATCAGTGTCTCCAATGCTCCTCCCCAGCCAACTGCCAATCCCTGTGTAGCCTTGTCTGGACATAAGAAACCACTGATGGCTCCTCCAATAACAGCCGGCAACGCTAGCCCTGTCGCGGTCATGGTATCCCATGCCACGTGACCTACTCTCATCTCCAACCCGAGTTCCTGAAATACCCATCTCAGTGCCTCTCTGTCTCCGTCTCGATCATATGGAATCAACTCTCCATTGATCGGAATATGCAAAATCTTGTAGACATCCTCCAGCGTCACTATCATCTCCCCCATAGGCAAATGGAACGTGCAAGTCTCGGAGTGCCATCTCTCCGCCAGTGCAGTCAGCAAACCCATGTTTGCCCGAAACTCGGGCACATATAGCACATGTGTGAGACCCATCTCCTCAATAGAAATCATGTCCTGAATCGACAACTCTGGTCGCAACCTCTGAGTCGATGGGAATCTCTCCCATGACTCCAACATAGGCAAATACTCCTGTAGTCAAAACAATCAATCATGTCAGTTATCGTGGCATTCACTGTTTATCACAAAATGCTACTTACTACCTAAATGCATATGGCTATCTATCCTAGTGACACTCACTATTCATCACAAAGTGTTACTATCTACCCTAGTAGTGCTCCCTGTTCATCACAAAGTACTACTTGTGTGACATTCCCTGTTCATCACAAAGTGTTACTCACATTCGCACTCCCTGTTCATCACAAAGTGCTGCCTATCTTGGTGCTCCCTGTTCATCACAAAGTGCCTTGATCTATCCTAGTCATCCTAGAGGACCTGTTTGAGTGTATCCTCTCAGCAGCTTATCCAATCGACAGCGTATGTTCATCACAGAACTGCCGATTTGACCTAGACGACTCAAACTATGCATTTTTGACACACAAACGCGCTTTAAACTCACAAATGCGCTTATAGACTGCACAAACGCGCTTCTGCAACACAAACGCGCTTCCTGAACACATACGTGCCTATATCATGCACAAACGCGGCCAGGGAACACAGACATCCCTACATGACATAAACGCCCCTACAATTCTCAAACGCGTCCGCATTCAGCACAAATGCGGTCCCAGGCATAGACGCGCCTGGACCCGACACAGACGCGCCTGTTGGACACAGACGTGCCTGGCACTGACACAGACGCGGTTGCGCGTTTTTGCATTTTTTAACTATCCTATTCCTAGCGCATTTATTGCTACCTAGCATGCATTAATGACAAAACTTGAAATGCGTGAAAGTACGAGGAGGTTTTGCGGTACTTACCGGCTCTCCTGCATCTACTGGTCGCTGGAATCGGCGAACGCGGTCGAATCTATGAATGAAAGCCATCGCTGCTAACTGTTGCTGCTCTTTTCTCGCTCTGCACTGTGATCTTGTAAGGGTGTGGATGACAATGAGGATGTCTTTTGCCCATGGTCTATCTTATAGCCTACCCTAGCCCTCGCCCTCATTTCCCGAGTCAATCTTCTTTATCCCGTGACTTTGTCACTTTATCTGATTAGTCCATTCTATCCCGTCTTTCTTATCAAGAGATTGTCTGCAATCTTTTCAGACATTTTCATCCAATCTCTCGAGGGGGCATATTATTCCCATACTGGGGCAACTTTGTATCAGTTCATCTTATCTTCTTTGAAACAACGCGACAAGCCGCATTGTCTCAAAGAGGGGAAAAATGTAGACACTCAAAATTGTCATGTCTAATTAAATAAATATTTTTATTTATTTAATTATCTAAGCCTACTTCTTCTATTAATTAAATAAATTTTTATTTATTTAATTAATTCATTTATCCTCTTCTAGCCTTATTTCTCATTTAAATAAATACATTTATTTATTTAAATTATCCCTTTCCTAAATTAAATAAATATTTTATTTATTTAATTGTCCTACTTCTTCTATTAATTAAATAAATCTTTATTTATTTAATTAATTCATTATCTTTTTCTATCCATGACACATGTCATTCATCTCTTAATTCATACACTACCTACCTCTTTCATTATTTTACTATTTCTTTTACCTACCCTCTAATCCTAGCCGACCTCTCTTTTTACACCTTTCAATCTTAACCCTCCATTTCTCATTGTGTCTTCTATTTAAGGAGATGCTTTCTTCATTGTCAAACCCTAAGGCCTAATGACACATGCTAATGACTAATCTTGAAGACTTGGCTACACTACGATCCTACTTGCAACCACATTCCGTTCTTTGTTGAGCTCTTGTGCATACAAAAATCTGAGAGCAAATATATCAAGCAAGATCAATGGAGATAGGAAGAATGGAGATCAAAACCCTATTGGACATGTGATGGTATAATCTTTGTGATTTTGAGTTATTTTGCATTGTCTTAGGTTATCTTCATATGTTATGGTGGATCTTTGTTCATTGTTAGGCTAGGGTTTAGTGGTTGGATTCATTTTAGCCTTGCAATATTGTTATTATTGTTATCCATTTTCACCATACACAACGTGTATCACTAAAAAGTCTCATCGCAGATGAAGAACAACGAGTATCTAGATTACAAGAGTTAGAATTGATCCATGAACGGAGACAAAATGCCTTTGATCTTTTAAAAGTATATCGACAAAGAATATGTCAAAGTTATAATCATAAGGTTAAACCAAGAGTCTTTCAAGATGGAGAACTAGTACTAAAGGAAAATCCACGCAACCAGGTAGATCGAGAAAAGAAAGGAAAGTTTGAACCAAACTGGTTAGGTCCATTTGTGGTCACAATAGTATTTGGGTCATGAGCATATCAACTATCAACATAGGATGGTGATAAACTTGAGGAACCTATCAATAGCATGCACCTAAAAAAAATTTATGTCTGAAAAAGCAAAAAAATCAGTAACAGTGAAAAATTAGAAAAAACCAAAACAGTGAAAAAAGCAAAAAAAATCAAGAACAATGAAAAAAAAAAAAAAAAAAATCAAATATGAGAAAAAAGTGCAATAAAAATAGACGGTGAAAACCTGGTAAATAGGCTTTATTTGTCCACTAGCTCTTCCATATTAGTTCATGCATCTTTCCGCTTGCATCCATTCATTTTCCATCAGCGCTGACCATAATGAAGCCTTTGTACATACATAGACATCCTAGGTGGCTTCTTGCCATGTTTTGGATCATTGGATATATCATAACAACTTTGTTTCTAGGCTTGGGGCAAAATCCTACACCTAGCTAGGGGCAAACTCTTGATCATTCTGAGCTTAATCAAATAGGTAGAACAATAGTTAGACAACTCTTATCAAGCGAAAACTGAGACACATCCAATGTTGAACACAAGATCAAACTATCAACTATCAAGCTATCACGAAGTCAATCTAAACACATCACACACTTTTCAGTGGATAATATCTTTTGGATAATGATTTTAACATGATTGTTTAACTTTTCTATATTGATTTTCGCTATCATGATTTCTGAGTGACTCCAGGATGTCTTTGACTAGAGGAACAAAGAAGGAACATGATATTTTTCTTGTCTGCTATCTGAAAATTAATCACTAATATGTACACATTTGTCTCAGGACATGATCATCAGAGTATCATTGAAGACATTTCCGATTTGCATAATAAAATGATTAATACTGCCCATTCTATGCAAGCAACACTCAGGTCATCTCGGTTCAATTATACCTCGATGCTTGTGCTAACTTGCTATATCAAAATCTAGAAAAATAGTGCTCAAGTCATCATGGTTTAATTATACCATCAATGTTTGCACTCACTTCCCACATTTCAAAAGCTCAATGATGACAAAAATGCAAAATAATCCAGCGACTAGTCTGGTCGTAGGTTTACATTTCATTCTTGCATGGGATCCTGCATGCTCCTTTTTATCCAAGGTTAAATCTATACGTAATTAGGCAAATAACTCATATCTCTTCAGATATTGCCCACCCAACGAAAATCTTGTGCTATCTCTCTCAACAGAATCAACATCAACATATCCAAATCTTTCTGCAACTTTCTATCAACAAACTGTCAGTTATTTATCTAATCAACCTTATTAAATCAAATCAACCAATCAAACCTAATCAATTCTATCACATCTTATACATGATGTATCCTTCCTGAAACCAGACAATCTAATTCTGATCATGTCTTATACAAGATGTATTCTTCCTGAAACCAGAT
>NC_081412.1:597427981-597442981 GCF_030272615.1 Cryptomeria japonica | reverse complement strand
TACATATATGCTCATCTGAATATACATACATGTACATGACTTGATATGGAATTGTATTTTGTGATTTCAAACATTGTAGAGTTTTAGTGTACATCCATCCATGTAGGTGTGTTTTGAATCACGATGGTGTGAAAGTTTGCATGTCATTGCTACAAAACTTGGGGTTATGGGTTTGAATTTCATTGGTTGAGGGTTTCATTGTCAGTATATGTAGTAGTTAGTTGAAGAGGTATGAAAGTTTGAATTAAAAGATTGAATCACAATTTCATCATTTTTTTCAATGTACACATGTTTATATATGTATATGTGTAGGGGAAAAAGCGAGACTAGGTTAACATGCCCCAATCCTACCTTTTGACACACATTATGGAATACGAAAGAGCCTAGAGGTATCACACAATTGGCTACTTCTTTTTGTGATAGAGAGAGCCACGGGCTACCCATTAGGATTTCTATTCCTTTGTTGAAATTGAAAGATAAAATGATGCAAGTTCAAGTCCTAATCCCAAAATGCATGTACAAACGAATAACAAGATTGCAGAATTGAGATTAAACAATGAACAACTGTAAATACAAGGATGAAATAAGAATGCAGATGCGTACCTAGATTCAAAATCTGATTGAAAATGTTCAGGATGAGGGCGTGGGCGCCACTGTCCTGATATAGTGCCGGAAACTGCTCCTGAAACTGTTGTCTTACACTCTGGAAACTGTTGGAAATGCTGTCTGTCAGGAGGACCAGGGCACTCAGCGCCTCTATCCTAGGGACCAAGGTACCCAACGCCCCTATCCTGGTAGGACCAGGGTGCCCCACGCCCCTATCCAAGTCTTTTACTTTGCAATTTGGTGTGGAGTGCTGTCTCGACCTGCTTTTCCCGGATCTGTCACCTGCGGTGTCGTCTGAGTCCTGAAACCTGCACTTATATCTGAAAAGGGTATGGGCGGCTATATAGGGTTTTGCCTTAGTCAAACCCCCACTTCAGTGATTTCCACCTCCATGAATAGCCAAGTTGTATTGTAAAATGTATTGTGTGTGCAAGGTCCTAAAATGCAAGCAAGCAAACTAGAGCAACCTAGAAAGTAAACCCTAATTGCTTGTAAATGACAATGTAAATGCTCTAAATCAAGATGCAAAGTGATCTAAAGCATGAATAAAGGATATATTGAAGCTTATGCAAAGACATGAAAACAACATGAAATCATACCCAACCCCCAAGGGAGGAGTACAAGCCAATCTTCAGTCGGTAATCTCCTATTGTTCTTCAATGTCTTCCAAGCCCTAAATGGATGAATGAAATTGATAAATGATTGATAGAGGGATGTTGAATGTTGTTGAAGTCTTCAAAGATCTTCTCTTTCGTTGCAGATGAGGTTCCTGAAAACAAAAATCTGGGTCCCTTCAAATGAAGAAAGAGAGCTCTTATGTATGAAACCCTAGGTCGTAATTTCATCTTTTGGCCGACCTAGAGATTGAATTTCCTACCAATTTCTTGGGGTTAAGCTTTATTTTGTGATTGGATTGTGCTCCTAAAATTTTGGGAAAAATGTCTGGGACCATGTGCACTCTGGGCACCACGGTCCCGACAACTTTTCACCAAATTTTCAGGGCCATCGGATATGATGATTTTAGAGAGAATCCTGAAGTTACAGGTGATTATGTTTTGACCCCCGAAACCAAGCCCCCAAGCTCAAAATAGGACTTAATTAGGGTTTTTGATTGAGTGATGTATTGGAGGAATAAAATGAAAAGGGCATGCTTTAACGAAAGGGCCCAACTTTATGATGCAGAGGACGATGAAATAGGACCTTAGACCTAATTAATTTGATTAATTAAGTGCTAAAGGAGAAATGAAATACAAAATGTAAAATGCACCAAGGCGGGTGCTAAACTAGGTGTGAAATTGTACCACCCTAGCAAGTGCGTACAATTTACGACGCTACAATATAATATATATGTAGATAAGAATTATATGTGTGTGTGTGTTTGTGTGTGCATGTGCATATATGTATATACATACATTTGAGTATATATGTGTGTGTGTGTGTGTGTGTGTGTGTGTGTGTGTGTGTGTGTGTGTGTGTGTGTGTGTGTGTGTGTGTGCATATATGTATATTCATACATGTCACTATATATATATACATGTACACAAACACAGAGACACATATACACACACAGATATATACATATGCGTGGGTGTGTATTTTGTATTTTGTATATGCATATAATCCATATTTTATAAATGCATATAACATATATACACCCAATATTATGACATCGGGTAGCCAACTTGGCTGTCTACCTGGCCAACGGTGAAAGGTGGTAGCCACGTGACCTTGAATGTAGGGTGCGCACATTCTAGCTCCTTTTCCCTTGGTTGGATTTTATATGTGTTGGCATGTGTATTAATTGTACATACACATGGGAACTGGAAAGGGACACTATTAATTAGTTAATAAATGGCAAGCTCGAGTGACAGTTCATAAAAATTCAATAAATGACAAAATCTTACAAAGAAGATTACATTGCCTATTACAGTCAATGACATGCTCGACCGAGATGAGGTGACCTTATTGATAACTCGATGATGAACCACTAGTACCAAACTGGTACTAAGAGGGGGGGTTGAATTAGTACAGACACATATACAGTCCAAAACTGGTTTGATAGCAAACACTCGCAATGACTGATAAACAAAGATACCAGTAAAACAGAGTGCAACCAGGAACATCCAGTATAGCTTAGTCAATCATGAACCGGTCACTCACTAAGCTTTTCTCTTATCTCAATACCACATTATCATAATATTCTCATGCATGAACTAGTAGACTTAACCATGAAATCTTCACAACAACAAGTTCAATATGTTTTATAGACAGGCATAAAACATAGAAACTTCATGTGCATAACAGATAAAACAAAGCATCAGAAGACAAAAGCATTTCACATGACACACATATTTTTCATGTGGAAACCCAACTGGGAAAAACCACGGTGGGGATGAATACCCACAAGCTGCTTTTTGAACTCTTTAGAAGTCCGCTTTGTTAGGAGCCTTGTCCGATTAAGAACATTACAATAAGTTCTGGTAGGAACCGATCCTGTTAGGGATCACCCGGTTAAGGGATACCCGGTTAAGGGTTAAACCCGGTAGGGTCACCTTGTTAAAGGATTTTAAGAACTCAATAGTTGAAAGGATATCCTAAGCTTCTCTAGCTTCTTAGAACTCATTAGCTTCGAGTTACCAGGTTAAGGGATTTACAGCAAGCCAGTTAAGACCACCTGATTTAAGGGATTTTGAATCAAGCCAGTTAAGGCTACCTTGTTAGGGGATTTTACAACTGTTGAAGTGGTTAGAGATCAACAAGTATTACAATGATCTATTAACAACACTTAATACTAATACAGATCCATTTAGGCTCCTCTTTTCCTTCTGCACATACACTTTGCAGGTATCTCTTCTCTCCTATGGTCTGGCAAGAATCTTGTATCACTTTCGTTGGATACACACTCACAACTTTTGCCAACAACTTTAGAGAGAAACCTAACATTGACAATATAGGGAACATACAAGTCGGTAGCAAAAACCTTAAACCCTAAACCTGTTAGGTTGAGCAATTCAAACGGTTCGATCCTGACCGTTGAAACATACTACATTAAATGCACCACTCTTGAGTCGATCTCAAGACATTCTCCATCGTCCATTATCCACCGTTTTCATGGCAGATGATAACCCATCACGTGTTATCACCATTTGACAGACTTCACACATTCCCGAGGTAGATAGGAATAGTCTTCTTCATGCAAGATCCTTCATGTGCACAGAGCTTACGTGGCAACACGATCTATCCTCCATCATACTGCTAACTCATCACACAAAGATCACCGATTGAGTCACTTAGACTTGAGATACTCCAACTAGAAACCCCGAAGTGGAAGCTACCTTACCAACTGGTAGTCATACAGTGCTTCCATGTGCAGGTTCCCATAACTGGATGCCGGTTCACTTTGAACAAATGTGCCGCTTCACTTTGGCATATACCGGTTCACACATATGCTGGTACCTCTTTCTTCACTTATCTCATGTGCCGGTTCACACTATGTCTCATATTGACATCAATGACAACCTACAATATCATTATGTCTTCATGCCAGTTTACATAAGGCTCATGTCGGTTCACATAATGCTCATGTCGGTTCACATAATGCCAACACTTATTTTATGGAAAGTGTGCATCGAGTTGCGAAAGAGACTCTATTTTTACAATGCTATTCCAAAGTGAAAGCAGCTAAGTTGCCATTTATTATATCTTTCGGTAAGAGTTTAAAGGAGTTACAAAAAGCCACATTCACCATTTACACATAAATTGGAAGCCACATTCACTATTTCAGGAAATTGTAGATAAATTGGAAGCCAGTTGCCGCATTGGGTGTTGGGCAGTTGCAGGTAAAATGGAAGCCACATTCACCATTTACATAGAGAAGTAGTAGCTGACTTTTGTTGGAAAGGTATTTGATAAAAGGTTGAAATCCATTTTCAAGTACAGTGATGAAAGATTTCTGAGATATTTGAAGTTGTTTCTTGGGGATTGCTTCATGCAAACACATAATAGGTATTGCACGAATGTGGATATCATTAGCATGGTGGTTGCATGGGCATTGTAGATTGGGAAGAGTGTGGACAAGGTACAGTGGTTGATGAAGGCATGCGCGGGGGATGAATGGATTGGTGGCCTAAACGATTTGCTTCTCATTGCAATTCCAAGTATTGGGATTGATACTCAAAAGGGGGAAAACAAAGGTGGAGTTACTACCATCATCCCCTTTATCAGATGGAAAGTTGGGGAAGACCAATTGGCAAGGAGGGCAGAAGTGGCCTTGGGGTGGACAATGTTGGAGATATTTTTGCGATAGAAAGAGGATGGCCATGGAACAGGTGCAAAGGGAGCTATAGGTGCAAAGGGAGGGGAAGGTGAAAGTGTGGAGGGAGGTGAAAGTTCAGAGGGAGATGGGGGTTCAGAAGATGATGAAGATTATACACTACCCTAGTCAACTAAGTGTACGTGATAGTCATGGGTAAAGAAGAATTAAAGGTTTTTTGGATGACTATTTGGTAAGCTTTGTATCTGTTATAAATTTAAAACTAACTAGAACAATTCAAACAAAATCTATATATGTATGGACAAAAAGTGATAGTAAAGGATTGTAAAGATGTGGGGTAACATGAATAATACATGTGTGCTTTTGTTGAATCTCCTTTGTTGGTGTTCCTGTTTACTCATCTTCGATGCTTGTCGTGTATTTCTCTTGGTGCAATGCTTGATGTGTGTTTGTCTATGACTGCAATGAGATGAGACTTTTCTTTTTATAAAAACCTTTTGTGGTTTCCCCCTTTTAATGTATTGTTTCGAATTTAGAATTTGAATGTCCATTGAATTTTCAAAAGCAATTCATTTAAGCCTGATTTGATTTTTTGAATGGAATATGGTGGCATTACACACTTATTGTTGTCATTTCAGGTGGGAGATTTTGTGATAGGACCAGTAAGCACGCATTGAAGATTGTTGGAGGTGATGTTTCATGCGATATAGATGGGATGAAGGGTTGGCAACTGTGTCAAGGATGGAACATTTCATGGTGCACACATGGACCTAAACATTTGGTTAGGTTCTATATGATGGGTCATGTATGGACACACATGTGTGCAGGTGGCATTATCAATTTTGTGGACATGTTTGTTATGTTGGTGTCGAAGTCTATAAAACTGTCAATTTTTCGTCCTTTACGATTTTATTAAAAACACTTAATTTTTGTTATTTCAGGCCACTTTGTAGCACATAGGAATGTGTACGTGGACAAACACAACTTTCTTGTGGTGGTCGTACTTGTTTGACTATTTTAATGTGGAACTAAATGTTTTATGTTTCAAATATAATGGATACAATTAGGCTCTAAAACATGTTATATGTTTCTATGTGAATGTTTATCGAGTTAATTTTGTGTATTATTTCGGGTTAAACAACACATATTTTGGCAAGTTAGATGGTCAAGTGTGGGACCCAAATAGTGCATGAACTATATTATATCTTGGACCCTGTACACATATTGACTCTTCCCCTATTGAAATGTCTAAAGTAAAAACATCCAAGAAACCTCATCACATGAATACATTTCCTTTAAGTCTTTAATCTTTCCGTGAGGATTGAATAGTCAAACCTGCATAATCGGGTGAGTGATGTGTGACCCCGTGACTCACTCATGAAGTTGGGTGTGAAAAGTCTAAAGCAAATACATTTCATGGGTATGCCCATTTCCTTTAGTCATTTGTCTTTGACTTCGCATGATGAGATTTGTAACTTATACACCACAACCCATTGAATCCTATATACTAAACTAACGACTCCATTTAAAACGTAATTCCAACTAACAAGAAATTAAGATGATTTTAAATAATAAATTTAATAATTTGGAACACGAATATCTTGAAAAATATGCACAAATAATTTAAATTTTGTTTTTTAAAAGTTGGTCTATTTTTGGTTCTCTTAATTGAAGACATATATATATGAAATCAACTTTTCATTTAATTATTTTATTTATTTATTTGGATTGGGTTGGATTCATTGCAGTAAGATCAAATCAAATTTGATAACAATTTTTTGTGTCACATAAATATTTTGTAATAGTTATTTGTTCAAAATTGTCTTTTGAATATTAAGATATATCTTATTTAAAAAGCATATTATAAGTTACATATATCTAATTGTAATTTTCCAAAATATATAATTATTTATACAAAACTTATTTCTTATAATGTAGTATCTTTTAACATTTTGAATGTATTTTGCAATATTTTTTTAGAACTTATGTCTATATGTTATCAAATTTTGGTCTTCGATGGATTGAGAGTGCTTATATCAAATTAAAATTATTTTTACAATTTTGTGATATTAAAGATACGAATCTATACTAATATCTCTTCAACTAATGGGGTTTGTTAAATTATTTAATACTTAATTTATTTATTATTTATTAAAGTTATATAATATTGAGCTTTGGAGATTGTATTATTGATTGTGAAATGAAAAATATTATTACCAATTGATATTAAAGAGGGTATTTATATTAATCGTCAACCTTGGGTTAATTGAAATGAAGTATAATAGTAAAGTTGTAGTAAAGATATAATAAATAAATTAATCGAAATATGATATATCAATTTATTTTCAATAATACAAGTTGTAGAGATGCTTAAAGGATAATAGATTGTACCTAACAATTATTATTTGAAAATGACAATAAACGTAAAAAGTTTCTTGCCAAAAAAAAATCATGGTATGTAAACATCTAAACATGCTCCTTAGTTGTGCACTGAATTTATGAAGGTGATTCTAGGTTAGTCCCCACATTTGGGACTATTCATTTTTGCCAGAATCGATAGTGGAACAATGACCTATTGTGTGGTAGTTATTGTTTTTGAGAGCATTACTGTATTATTTTTTTTGAGTGGTTCCTTGTAACATGTGGCCACATAGTAAGGTTTACTAGAAATACATCAATTTTCTTATCAATCTCTACTTCTTGGTGGACAATTTTGTAAATCTTGCATATGATATTGTCAATCATTTTTTTAATGTTGTGAAAATGGGGGCTGCTTTATAAATATTTTACTCACTAAATAGGGTCCTCTATAATCTATATCAAAATATGCCTTATAATGTAACATAGAATGCATCATATTTTGGTCAATAGGTGTAACTCCTTCCTATATCTCATAGGAGCTCTCACAATTCCAATGCGGGAGCTATTGAACACACCACGAGACCTAAAACCACAATCATATAATCATAATGGTTATGAATCATAGAAATATAAATCACAATAAACACATGAATACCAAATTTATGTGGAAAACCCAAGAAGGGAAAAACCATTATGAGAATCAAATACAGTATGAATATAACTTAAATACAATGTTTCCTCTAGAACCCACTACTCCTGGGAGGAATCATATAAATAATACAAACAACCTTAGGGCAAGATACAAATGACTTGCAAGGCTGAAACACACTATCTCAGAGAAAGAGAGGAAAAGTTGCCAAGAGACTCATTCTCTTCTAGTATGGAAATGAATAACTAAATTAAAAGAAAATAATATCTCCTGATCGTGATCTTGTCTTTGAATCATTGAGTCAAGCAAACAAAATCATGGCTAACATATATATGACTTTAAACTCTATCTCAAAATTTTGTCATACAGAAGATAATATCATCAACACTCTTTACAACTATCCTTCCCACAACCTCAAAATCAAATCTACTTGCAAATAACCAATGTTTGTTTCTCAAGTCAATTTGCACACCTTCCACATAATCACTCATATATCCAAACTCCTTTATATGCAATATTAACCATAAATATCCTTAACTAGGTTGGCCATATATAGAGTTAGCACTATTACATAAATTTGGCCACTCGAACCAATAATAACCATTGAAACTTCTACTCTAGGAGAGGATACAAAAACATCATAACACATCCCTTTCCAATTATTCTAATGAACCACTTGAAGAAGTTGAGGAAATACAACTTTAGAGATCCCAAGAACACTTGCATGCAAATACCTGTCACAAGAGAAGAATGGAGGTACATAAAGCAAAAAAGCATAAATGCTCTGAAGAAGAAAATTATCATTCAGAAAGGGAATCGATTTAATGAACAAGTACAATACAATCCTTATAAAAGGATAATAGAAACCCTAAATATATGCAACCCTAAAGAAACCCTAAAGGGATAATGTGTATTTAATAATTAGAATAATTATTAAACACCTATAATATTTATTAAATACCTAAGTTTAGCTTAAGTGGAGAGTTTAATAGACTACTAATTAAATAAATAATTATTAGCTAATACAAGATAACTCTAACACCCCCCCTTAAGATGAACTTAGGGAGTAGCTAAAAAACTAAATGCAAGAAGCAAAAAATGCAACTACATAAAGAAGGCAAATTTGGGTCCTGGCAACAAGGCCTGATGAGGTACCCAATCACAACCAAATCTCTATGAACTGGAGAAATAGAGAAAACCACGTGGGAAAAAACTCTACTCCAAAAAGAGATGGAAAAGAACACCACTGAAGCATGAAATAGATGCAAACACTGTCTCTGAGAAACTGTTGATCTGAAGAACCTCCACTGAAATAGAACATGACCAGGTAGAGAAGACTATAATCTGTATGAGTGCCCTCAAATGACACTAGTCAAATCAGATGGCAAACAAGGCAAACACTAATCTCGAAGATACAGATGGCATGAGAAACCAAAGCCTGAAGAGCTGATTAATCGAACCACAGAAGCATTAGAACCAATAGGGCAAACCTCCCCATAATGTTGAAAAGGGAGAGGGACAAGAACATTGAAAAGCACAGCCAAGAAGAACTGCATGATAAAAAACCAGGAACATCAAAGGTGTTGAGAAAAGTACATGGTGTCGTGGAAGGAACACTCACTTGACACACATCATGAGGCGAATGTCATGGAAGGAACACTCACTGGACAATAGTAGATGGAAAACAAGGCAAACATCAACCCCCTCATGGCACTTTATAAGGAGTGCATGTACAACAAGACACACGATGTGCAAGATCCCAAGTAAACAATACATGATGGCACTTTATCTCAATGCATGTGCATATATAATGCTACAATGATAACAAGACCAGAAATAGAAACGAGAACCAAAATAGAGACATCTTACTCAGAGAAGAGATCCCAAGACCTGAAACAACCAAGATATCCACTAGAGTGCTAAAAAACAAAAAACTGAGTAAAACATTCATGGAGCAGAATCTAGAAATAAAACTTAGGTGGCTGTAATGTACATAACACACGCTTTCCAAAAATATAAACTTTTCAAAAAATGGAGGTCGGATGCTCATTCTATGTTTCCTGGAGTGCAAAAAAGAGACCTCACTTTGATTGAAAAAAAACACAGTCAAATAGCAAAAATGGAAAAAATTACCAACACCATCAGGTCTAGCTTGGAACAAGCTTTCCGACACCTATTCGTTTTCAAAAAAATGACTCCGTATGCCCAAGATATGATCAAAAGAAAAAACCCCTCTTTTAGGGCATGAAAAGGGTAAAAAAAAAAAAAAAGGTACGAAAAATTTCTGATGGACTCGCAGGTACAACTGTATGGATCTTTGTGCCTTGTAAAGCGTGCTAGTGAAAAAATATGGCCCAGATACCGTTGTCACCGAAATAGGTTGAATTATATATCAAAATGACTGGAAACGCCCTTCGGAAGCCAACGGTGAGGTCTTTTTTGACCCAAAATGCTCTGAATTTGTTTAATGATTTTTTGATGAATTTTTCGAAATTTGTGCCAAAAAAGGCAAAACTAAAGAAAAAATTTCAGAACCAAAATTTGTCAAAATTTGACAAATTTTATATGGAAATGGGGGTTTTGGGGTGTTTTGAGCTCAATGGTGAGGTCCGTTTGAGCCCAAAATGACCAGAAACAAAACAACTACCCTAGATCCAATAAAAAACTCTGAAAAAACTTGAAACCCTCCTCCAAAAAATCTTCTGAAAAATCAGGAACAAGCAGCAACAGATGTAGGCTCTGATACCATGAAGAAGTTGATGAAATACAACTTCAGATATCCCAAAAACACCTACATGCAAATACCTGTCACAAGAGAAGAATGGAGGTACATAAAGCAAAAAAGCATAAATGCTCTGAAGAAGAAAATTATCATTTAGAAAGAGAATCAATTTAATGAACAAGTACAATACAATCCTTATAAAAGGATAATAGAAACCCTAAAGATATGCAACCCTAAAGAAACCCTAAAGGTATAATGTGTATTTAATAATTAGAATAATTATTAAACACCTACAATATTTATTAAATGCTTAAGTTTAGCTTAAGTGTAGAGTTTAATAAACTAATAATTAAATAAATAATTACTAGCTAATACAAGATAACTCTAACACCCCCCGTTAAGATGAACTTAGGGAGTAGCTAAAAAACTAAATGCAAGAAGCAAAAAATGCAACTACATGAAGAAGGTAAATTTAGGTCCCGACAACAAGGCCTGATGAGGTACCCAATCACAACCAAATCTCTATGAACCGGAGAAATAAAGAAAACCACGTGGGAAAAAACTCTACTCCAAAAAGAGATGGAAAAGAACACCACTGAAGTATGAAATAGATGCAAACACTGTCTCTGAGAAACTGCTGATCTGAAGAACCTCCACTGAAATAGAACATGACCAGGTAGAGAAGACTATAATCTGTATGAGTGCCCTCAAATGACACTACTCAAATCAGATGACAAACAAGGCAAACACTGATCTCGAAGATACAGATGGCATGAGAAACCAAAGCCTGAAGAGCTAATCAATCGAACCACAGAAGCATTAGAACCAACAGGGAAAACCTCCCCATAATGCTGAAAAGGGAGAGGGACAAGAACATTGAAAAGCACAGCCAAGAAGAACTGCATGATAAAGAACCAGGAACATCAAAGGTGCTAAGAAAAGTACATGGTGTCGTGGAAGGAACACTCACTTGACACACATCATGAGGTGAATGTCATGGAAGGAACACTCACTGGACAACAGTAGATGGCAAACAAGGCAAACATCAACCCCCTCATGGCACTTTATAAGGAGTGCATGTACAACAAGACACACGATGTGCAAGATCCCAAGTAAACAATGCATGATGGCACTTTATCTCAGTGCGTGTGCATATATAATGCTACAATGATAACAAGACTGGAAATAGAAGCGAGAACCAAAATAGAGACATCCTACTCAAAGAAGAGATATCAGGACCTGAAACAACCAAGATATCCACTAGAGTGCTGAAAAACAAAAAATTGAATAAAACATTTATGGAGCAGAATATGGAAATAAAACTTAGATGGTTGGAATGTACACAACACATGCTTTCCAAAAATATAAACTTTTCAAAAAACGGAGGTCGAATGCTCATTCTACGTCTCCTGGAGTGCAAAAAAGAGACCTCAGTTTGACTGGAAAAAAATACAGTCAAATAGCAAAAATGGAAAAAATTACCAACACCATGAGGCCCGGCTCGGAACTAGCTTTCTGACGCCTATTCCTTTTCAAAAAAATGACTCTGTATGCCCAAGACATGATCAAAAGAAAAAACCCCTCTTTTAGGGCATAAAAAGGGTAAAAAAAAAAATCATTTTATTTATTTATTTTTTTTTTGAAGAAAATTTTCCAACGCATTTTCAGGCATAGTCATATGGATTTTTGTGCCTCGTAAAGCATGCCAGTGAGAAATCATGGCCGAGATGCCCTTGTCACTGAAATAGGTCGAATTATATATCAAAATGACTGGAAATGCCCTTCAGAAGGCAACAGTGAGGTCTTTTTTGACCCAAAATGCTCTGAATTTTTTTAATGATTTTTTTCACAAATTTCTTGAAATTCATGCCAAAAAAGGCAAAACCAAAGAAAAAATTTCAGAACCCAAATTTGTCAAAATTTGACAAATTTTATATGGAAATGGGGGTTTTGGGGTGTTTTGAACTCAACGACGAGGTCCATTTGAGCCCAAAATGATCAGAAACAAAACAACTACCCCAGATCCAATAAAAAACTCTGAAAAAACTTGAAACCCTCCTCCAAAACATCTTTTGAAAAATCAGGAACAAGCAATAGCAGATGTAGGCTCTGATACCATGAAGAAGTTGAGGAAATACAACTTTAGAGATCCCATGAACATTTGGATGCAAATACCTATCACAAGAGAAGAATGGAGGCACATAAAGCAAAAAAACATAAATGTTCTGAAGAAGAAAATTATCATTCAGAAAGGGAATCAATTTAATGAACAAGTACAATACAATCCTTATAAAAGGATAATAGAAACCCTAAAGATATGCAACCTTAAAGAAACCCTAAAGGGATAATGTGTATTTAATAATTAGAATAATTATTAAATACCTACAATATTTATTAAATGCCTAAGTTTAGCTTAAGTGTAGAGTTTAATAGACTAATAATTAAATAAATAATTATTAGCTAATACAAGATAACTCTAACACCACTCACACTAAAACATCTTCTAAGTTCAACATCAAATGAAATGTGTAGATAAACATTAATGTACATTAGCTATTCAAACCAAAAACAATTCTCCTATGCAAATTTCATAATGCAGATCTGTACACGCCATGGTGAGAACCAAAACACTATACAAACTTATCCATAAAAGTAAAATTAGACCAAGAGAATATGATCGAAGTAGGGTACATCACCATAGTCAACTGAAAACCAAACCAAATGATAACATAGAACTCAAAACATCAAAATTCCAATTGCCAATCAGACCATCATCTGAAAACTAAATTGGAACACTGCACAAAGCAAATGAACGTCGTCCAAACTGTAGCACTTGAACCCACATATTCAAATAACCTTACTATCAGAAACATCAACAACCAAATCTTCCATTTGAGAAATACAGGACCTACAAATCTAATATGGTAATATACACATAACATAGACATTATATTCAGAACCATAACACATAATCTTCACATACCAATGGAATGCAAGCCATTATTCCATTGAGACAATAAAAATTCTTTGGACTGCATAAATATTGTTTCTTACATACTGAAACTTTCATTAACCAAATTTCATATATGCAGAAAGAAATCTCAAAAATGCATTTTTACAGTTTCAAATGTTGATTAAATTTTGTTCAAATACGTGATAGGAATCCACAAATATGCATTAAGAAATCTCAAATACACTCTAGAACAAGACATAGATGCAACAAGAATTCTCATATACATGTTGAAAAGTGTCATAGATGTGTTTCTAGTGAAAAACAGTTTTCTCTCAATCTATCTAAACTTCTCAAAGTTTCAATGTGTGACCAGATCTAAATGTTTGATGTTTTGTGGCAAGAAACACAAAAAATAAGAAGATACAATCTCTATAGGTGATTTTGTCCAAAATTTGAGTGTAATGTGTATGTTCAATAGGCCAATATTAGCTCAATTTCCATAGGTCTAAACACAATTGAAGATACTTCAAGCACTTCTTATTCCTAAGATCAATGTCTCATGGCAATAACTTTAGCTAACAACTTGGAATCTCTATTGACACAAATGTAGGGACACCTAAAATGGGTGTATATACTTTTGTCTTTGTGAGAGAGGATAGGTAGGGGCCTCCAGGACTAGAAGGATGACCCAATCATCCTCTCCCTAGAAAGCTATGTGTAGTTTATGCTAAGCCAACTATTTATGTCTCATCTCAAGGGAGCCATATGGTGAGTATCTTTGGGGCAAAACCAACTATTCCCTTGCCCTAAAATTACCGTGATGTTCAATCAAAATAAAGGTAGGGCCCTAAAAAGGTTTCTAGTCACAATTTAGGGGACCAACACCTTGCAAGAATCCAACAATCACTTAACACTTTAATCAACCTAGTCAGAGTATAGAATATCTCACATAAATGTGTGGTATGGTGTCTCCTTTCAATTAAAACTATATGACAGTCTAATGTCGATTAAGTCTTGAATTTCATTGCAACCAATTTATATAGCATCTTGAAGGAACAATCCATCCTCTTATTTTTGAGGTAGACCCTTCTAATCAAAAAAGAGATTCTTAGTGATTTATTTTACACCCAAGATCCATGAAGTGAGGAGACAGGATAATTTGATTAAACAATCTAGGATTCTACAACATATAGTGTGCATATGCACCAAACACTTCAAACAAGATTCTTTTTATGTGCACCAAGTCAAAATGTTTTCTAATCTATAAAAGCACAAACACACTCCTATGCTACCCCTACAAGCACAAATGGATCAGTAGTCTCAAAATTAATCTAACCTGCAACCATAAGGATTATAATATAAAATAATAACAAAGGGGCCTTCGAGAGATGATTTTGGATACTTCAAGCCTCAGGAAACCTATAGAGAACAAAGAC